>NC_134360.1:230532643-230617643 GCF_048569485.1 Anomaloglossus baeobatrachus | reverse complement strand
GGCTCCTCTGGCAGCTGGATTCGGTCTCCGGGCTCCTCTGGCAGCTGGATTCGGTCTCCGGGCTCCTCTGGCAGCTGGATTCGGTCTCCGGGCTCCTCTGGCAGCTGGATTCGGTCTCCGGGCTCCTCTGGCAGCTGGATTCGGTCTCCGGGCTCCTCTGGCAGCTGGATTCGGTCTCCGGGCTCCTCTGGCAGCTGGATTCGGTCTCCGGGCTCCTCTGGCAGCTGGATTCGGTCTCCGGGCTCCTCTGGCAGCTGGATTCGGTCTCCGGGCTCCTCTGGCAGCTGGATTCGGTCTCCGGGCTCCTCTGGCAGCTGGATTCGGTCTCCGGGCTCCTCTGGCAGCTGGATTCAGTCTTTGGGTTCCTTGGGCGACGTATTCAGCCTTCGGTTCTCAGGTTCATGAGGCGATGATATGGCTCGGGTCTTCCAAATACTTCTGTGACGCCCTGGCAAAGCCAGGTTGTCACAGAAAGAGTTAATCCTCCTTGGTAACCTGATCCCACACCAGTGCAGCAGGACAAACCACCCTCCCCCAGTGTAAGAGCAAAACAAAGCAGGAGGGGAGGGGCTGGGGCAGAGTGTGTGGAGAGAGAGACACAGGAGAGGAGCCCGGAGTTGTAGTTCCCGGGCTGCTACAGAAGCGTGCTCCAAAAGGGCCGGGACAGGCTGTTAGTGAGGAAGGGGCCAGAGCGGCCCGCCGGTACCAAGGGTGACCCGGATCAGTGCAGGGGAGTGGACTCCCCGTTCCCGGCTGAGGAGAAAGAGAAAGAGTGGAGAAAGAGTGGAGAAAGAGGCACCTGGCTGCAGGGAAAGAACAGGGGCTGCTGCACCGTGTGTGGGACACTAACACCCTCTGTAAGAGAAACAGCGATTACTCTCTTCTTACCCAGGATGTGTACTACTAGCAAGATGCAGTACCCTGTGGCGACTGAAGCCTCAGGGGTGTCACACATACATGTCTGCTCCTCTGTTAGTCATGGCACCAACTCTGCCTTCTTGCTGCCAACCCAACCTTTTATATATTTTTTTATATTTTCTAATTTTCCGCCACAGTTGTTACATGACCTGGCATTCCCGTCTAAGGGTATGTGCGTATTACATGCAGTTACGCTGCGTTCTGCACTGCAGCGTAACTGCATGCGTCCTGTGTCCCCTGCACAATCTATGGAGATTGTGTAGGAGCCGTGCGCATGTGGCATGTTAGAACGCAGCGATTCGGCTGCTTGCCGAATTGCTGCGTTCTAAGAAGTGACATGTCACTTCTTTTGTGCGTTCTGCATGCTGTCTATAGGGAGAGGCAGCATGCAGAGCGCACGAATCTGCCGGCACCATGCGCTTCAGAACGCAGCTTTTCAGCTGCGCTCTGAAGCGCACATTTTCGGTGCGGTGCAGAGCGCACACGTGCGCACATAGCCTAACTCTTCCCTTGAGATAACACACTCCCTGCAGTTCAGTTCCTGCAGGTTCTGTTTTATCAGTAGATGGCAATGTTGATCTACAGTTGCCTGGTTGCGTTGAATATGAGAGTCTTCTTCCGGCCTCCCCTTTACATATGCACCATGATCATACACTTTGCCATTGTCTTTGTAACATTAGTGTAAGGCTATGTGCGCACGTTGCGTATTTGCATGCAGTTACGCTGCGATCTGCACCACAGCATAACTGCATGCGTTCTGCGTCCCCAGCATAATCTATGAAGATTATGCAGGAGACGTGCGCACGTGGCGTCTTAGAGCGCAGCGCTTCGGTTGCTGCCCGAAGCGCGCGTTCTAAGAAGTGACATGTCACGTCTTTCCTGCGCTCTGCCTGCAGCCCCCGCTCTGTCTATGGGAGGGGCTGCAGTCAGAGCGCATGGAATCTGTTATTGTTTTTTTTCATTACAGACTGTTTCTGCAGCGATTTGAAGCGCACGTGTGCTGTTCAAATCGCTGCAGAAATTTCTGCAGGGCCAGTACGCAACGTGCGCACATAGCCTTAGTCTATGGGGACTTTAGCTATACATGTCATTGCATGTATCAAAAAAATATGCAAACTTAGCAACCCATGTCATGCAAAGCCCCTGTATAGGTTACTGGTGAAAAAATTGTTTAAAAGAGCCGAGAGTCCTGAGTGGTTGATACCTTTTAATGGCTAACTGAATCATGACAATCATGTAGGCATCAATTCCCATTAGGGCTCCCGCTATTGTCCTTTCTCACAGGTCAGTGGCATTTCATACATGACGGAAGTCAATGTCTCTCCATGTTAATGCAGCCAGTGACTAACCAGAGGAGGGAACACCATTGCTGGCTGCATGTGAAGGATGGCCCGTGCGTAACAGAAAACACTACTAGCCCTCGAACTTGAAAATTAAAGGTCATTTCCATCAAAAGCCAGTAAAAAGTCACCAGACCAGAGGGACGATTCCTATAAGCCCTGCCGTGGTGGCCATATTGTGACCACACACATTTACCTACAAATATTAGACTTTTATACAGGGAAGAAAAAAAAAAGGCCATATCTCCAGAATTGAAAATCTCAGGAGCAAAAGATAAACCATGTTTGATTCAGGATCCAGGTCGCAAGATGTATGGCAAGTGACTGGTGCTCTAAAGCAGATGTCAGATGAAGACCACCGATGTCCATATGCCCAATCTGGATGCATCATGTGGGTCCCAACTGGAGATGGATGTCCATAGTTCCCTCGCAGCGACAATTTTGGGGGGTTAACACTAGAACTACTGAGGTAGTCATTTTGACTACTTTGCACCATGTATTTCTATGGTATATAGGTGTCACGAGTCCAGTAGTTCTAGTGTTAAACCTATAGAATTGTGACTTCTTTATTGGCATGGGATTACAGACACCACTGGTTGCCATTTCCTGAATTGACGTGCCGCCTACAAACCTCTGCTCACACCAATCCCCCCCCCCCCCAAGCAAAACCCAATGGCTTCAGCGTAGGCCGCATTCCCACGGTAACTTTCACGGATTTCCTGCAGTTATACCCAGGTGCTCCTAATTAATGGAGCCAGAAATTCATAAATTGAAACCATTCCCGCCGCCGCTTCACAGAAGCCTCGCTTCTCTGTTCTCACTGACATTTCTCCGGCTCACACACTGGGAACGTCGGGATTTGTAGGAACACTTCCTCCCCCACCGGCCGGGACGCAGAGGATGCCTTTCCCCCGGAGCATTGGCTTCTTCACATGTCTGGAGCTGGAAGTACAGTTGATCTGTGTGAGAATTCTTCATTTTACGAGGCTCCCACACATCAGAACTGCAATGTACGACCCCGTGAAGACGCCGCCGTACATTTCACAATAGGGTACATAGGAGAGAACGCTGGCACCCGGCCAAGGAGCGCCCCACCCTGCCATACAATAACCAGGACCCTCAGATCCTTCCCATCATTCACCGCTCATTGTACAGCCACCCTGTAATTATATCATCCTGCAACGTTATCGGTGTCCCCCTGTGACCTGACATAACCTTTATCTACACAATCTGAAGACCAGGAGGGTCACAATAGTAAGAAAACACAAAAAAAGTCTAAATATGATCCATTGGGACGTATAGAAGTTATAGAAAGGGAAATCCCATGTATTGTGGGAACAGTGATAAACAGATAAGGAGCACAGCTGGCAACGCTTATCTGGGGGGGGGGGGGCAAGAAAAGGACTGTCAGGCCGCATTCAGATGGCTTTTATAAAAAATATGAGCTTTTTTCACTAGTGTCCTGTATCTGATTTTTCTCTATTTCTACCCGAAAATGTGGCACTCCTTTTTCTCGAATAGAAAAAAAAATGTAATCTTCTCCTACCCATTAAAAGGTAAAATATGAACAGCACTCAGAGGAGATCTGTGCGCGGTCCGTTTTTAGCATTCACTTGAATGGGCCATATTTTAAAGGCAGTGTTTCTCAACTCCAGTCCTCAAGACCCACCAACAGATCATGGTTTCAGATTTTCCTCAATCAGGTTTTCTGGATTTCCTTAATGTTGAACAAGTTGCGGAATTATTCCCTGTCTAATATTGAGGGCATATATGCAAAACAAGAATGCCGCGGAGACACCATCACACGTTTCTCAACGCTGGCAGGAAACTAGCCAGGTCTTTCACCGGAAGGAACAGCCACGGGAAGGGCAGCCTCCAGTCAAGGAGACCGCCTATGCCAAACATGGTATCCATCCGCAGACCGCTGTTTCGGGGTATTTGCCCCTCATCAGTGTGGAGTAGGAAACTGGCTAGTGGGAGCAATGCCTAGTAGTCCTACTCCACACTGATGAGGGGCAAATATCAACAGCTGTCTGTTGGTGGATACCATGTTTGGCATAGGTGGTCTCCTTGACTGGATGCTGCCCTTCCCGTGGTTGTTCCTTTCCGGTGAAAGACCTGGCTAGTTTCCTGCCAGCGTTGAGAAACATGTGATGGTGTCTCCGCGGCATTCTTGTTTGGCATATTTTCCCAGGGGGCCTTGTTCTAGTGTCACTGCGTTGAGAAACACGTGATGGTGTCTCCGCGTTGTTGGATGTTGATCTCCCCGAGGTCAACCATCCTTACCTATGTAATATTGAGGGGAAACCTGAAAACATCATCAGTTAGTGGGTCCTGAGGACTGGAGTTGAGAATCTCTGTTTTAAGGCTATGTGCCCACGGGACAATGTACCCGCAGATATATCCGCAGGTATGTCCACAGGTTTCCCGCAGCAGCTCCCTGGAATCCACAGCTATGCATTGCTGCGGTATATGGCTATGTGCCCACGGTAGAAAATACCTGCGAATTTATCTGCGGAAAAGCCACAAATTTTCTGGATTTTCCAGATAAATCCGCAGGTTTATGCATGTACTGACACTCCCCATGTTATCCTATGGGACATGGTTTAGGCATCATGTATCAGCTGACCGGTTCTCTTTAAAAGGGAATCGGTCAGCACATTTGACGTATCTAACCTACCGTATTAATATGGGCAGACAGGTTATAGACTGCTTAAAGTCCTATGCCTAGTTATGGATGAATCATCTTGTATCACTTATGTAAATGAGCTCTTCCAGGCTATGGGGAGGATACTGCCCGGAAGATAACTCCGCCTCCAGAGATTATGTTAGCTAAAAGGAGGCGTTACCAGTGCGAGACAATAACTGACACAGAACAGGAGACATTAAAACTGTCTTCTTGCAAACACATTTTTTGCAGCTCCCCGAGCGCTACAGTATTGCAATAATATTATTGTATCACTGCTTGTGAGCTGGAGACTGACGCTGATAGACACCTGCAGAAGTGTGAGTTATAGTCACACACAGTATAGGATATGTGCCCACGTTGCATTTTTATGTGCAGAAAATTGCATATTTTGGCAGGAAAAAAGCAGCTGAAAAAAGGTGCATTTTTCTTGTTTGCAAGTTTTTTTTCACATGCTTCTTTTTGCGCATTTTTTAGTCATGCCAACTGGAGGGGTTCTGGCGCTGTACCCCCGCAATCGCCGCCGAGTCACCGGCTGATCTTACTGCTGAGACCCGACTCTCTCTGCCAGGTGCAGTTGTCGCGCAACTCCCAGCAGTTTAACTCCTTGAATGCTATGATCAGTGCGATCGCAGCATTCAGGAGGCAGGGAGAGGCATCATTTACCTCTACCTGGCAATCGTATACCTGTAATGCGATCACAAGGACCCAATCCCTGCCATGGTAACCCTGGGTCATTACCATGACGACACCGGGTTACTAAGGTACAGATCGCCTCACAGACCAGGGCACCTACGTCACCGGAGTTTATTGCAGCAAGGTTCTGCGGTAAAGACCGTAAGATGAGAAAATGTCTGCTGACACTGGCTATGTGGCCTAGGTGCAGGAAACCCTGGTGATGTCACAAGGTGAACAGAGTGCATGCCGGCGGATCTGCAGGAAACCCCGGTGATGTCACAAGGCGAACAGAGTGCATGCCGGCGGATCTGCAGGAAACCCCGGTGATCTGCCAACATGAACTCGATTCGGTGGCGTTCAAGGTGCAGTTCCCTGCATCAAGGTCCCGCGGTAAAGACCACAAGATGAGGAAATGGCTTCAGGAAACCCCAGTGACATAAAAAAAAAGCACATAAAAAAGCACCGTGTGCATTACATATGCATTTTTTTTTCCCTGTGTTTTTCACTGACTCTACTGAAGTCAATCGGAGAAAAAAGCAGGAAAAAATACGCAGAAACAATTGACATGCGGCTTCTTTTTCAATAACAGAAACTGCAAGGAAAAAAGAAGCAACATGCGCAGCAAGTCAGGATTCCCATAGACTTTGCCGGGATGATTATTCCTTGCTTTTATTGATTAAGAGAAGCAAGAAAAAAAGCAACGTGAGCACAAGGCCTGACCTGGAGAGCAGAGTGGTAACACTGGTAACACTGGTAACACTGGTAACACTGGTAACACTGGTAACACTGGTAACACTGGTAACACTAGTAACACTAGTAACACTAGTAACACTTCTTTTATTTATAATAATCTCTGGAGGCAGCGTTATCTTATAAGCCCCATAGCCTGGAAGAGCTTATTTACAATGAGGTATAAGATAATCATTTATACACAGACAGGTAGTATTTCGGCATTCTATAACCTATATGCCCATAATAATAGTTTAGCTAAGTCAAATGTGGTGATGGGTTCCTTTAAAAAAAAAAAAATAAATAAATACACGGACATGTGAACAGCGCTCTGGGCTACAGTGGGAGAGTGAAAATCAGATCAATGTATGAGAAAGAAAAAAAATTGAATCTGCTCTAAAAATCGGGAGCAGAAATCAACAGTCCGAGGATTTTAAAATCGCTCCATGGGTCTGTTTTTGTGCAGATTGCATAGAGGAGATTTGATCATTTATCTTCCACTTTGCTGATGCTGGAATACAATGTGAATTTTTTGCACAGACGATCGGCAGCTCATTCGAAAAAACTGTCTTAAAAAAAACCCCAAACTTTTTGGGCACAGTCTTGTAAGAACATTTATTAAGAATTGACAGAACTAACATGCTTTGAAAGACGCTAGGGAAAAAATATGACTTGTGCTCTCTACATGATCCCTCATTCACTTTAATAGGAAGCTTGTGAGCAAAATTAAAGGCGTTTTTTTCAATGGGAATTTTGGTGCTGAATCTGCACACACAAAAAAAACCCCAAAACTGAGAACAAACCCATTAGATTAAATTTACACTGAGGGTTTGTTTTTTTTTTAATTGTTTTTGAAGATGAAACCACTTCAAATTCCGTTTGATTACTCTTTGGCATGGAGTGTGAAACAGATCAGCTTTAAAAGCCACATAAAACAAACCCCCAATGTGAACATACTAAGGTTTATGGGCGCTCACTGAGTATTTGGTTGCAGACATTTCTGCATGAACTCCGCATCCCTTGGCAGAAAAAAGGGGATTTTTTTTGTTGTTGCAATTTTGCATGCATTTTTTCCCCCATGCATTTTTTATGCATTGCAGCATGGAAAATTAATGCTGAAAGAATTGACATGTTGCAGATTTATTTCTGCTCCAAATCTGCATGGTGGGAAAAAAAAAAGCAATGTACACAAAACTTCAGGTTTCGCATTGACTTTGCTGCCATAAGGATTTGTATGCATTTCAGTGACAAAACTGCACTCAAAAATGCATAAAAAACCCAAGATAAAAACGCACTGTATATATACCCTAGGAGTCTGTGCACACAGCGCATATACGCACAGGATTTTCGTGAAGCCCATTGTTTGTAACAGTGGGAGCAAAATTGAGATTTTAAGAAAACTTACACATAGAAAATCTCTGCAGTGTAATGTTCCTGGCAATGCAAATTTTAAATGCACTAAGTGAAATATGAAGATTGTCCGCAGTTTCTGCAGTGGTTCTTACCACAATAGACATGACCAATGTGCCCTAAAGTATAGCCACAACTGGCAGAATAATCACACTTTTACCACTTTTCCGCCGCATTGACCCGAGCAACGGCCGCAGAGGCCCGTGCAACCGCCGCAGAGACGCGAGCAACCGCCGCAGAGACCCATGCAACCGCCGCAGACACCCGTGCAACCGCCGCAGACACCCGTGCAACCGCCGCAGAGACCCGAGCAACCGCCGCAGAGACCCGAGCAACCGCCGCAGAGACCCGAGCAACCGCCGCAGAGACCCGAGCAACCGCCGCAGAGACCCGAGCAACCGCCGCAGAGACCCGAGCAACCGCCGCAGAGACCCGAGCAACCGCCGCAGAGACCCGAGCAACCGCCGCAGAGACCCGAGCAACCGCCGCAGACATATGGAACAGATTTTATGTAACAAACCTGCAATATGTGATGGTAACTTTACAACAGTTCAAGAATATTTTATATTGAAGGTTTCATTAAAGGGTGAAAGTGGTGCACAAGTAATGTATAGATTTCACCTTAATATCAGGAACTGAATGCAGCAGCAGATTATTAAATTGTGGTTTTGCAGATGCTATGGAGCTTCCAGTGTTTACATGCAAGAAAACACTTTATTAAGCGCCATTTTTAACACTTATTACGACATTATATGTGGGAGTCATTATACATAGGATTCATTGCCATGGTACCATCTGTACCCACCATAGCTACACTACAAATACTTAGTAACCCCCCTCCAGGCCATACATGATGCATATTGGGGGTGGGGGAGTAATTGCACTCTGTATTTTCATGGTAATCAGACTGAAACTCACCTGGACACATCCAGGGTCTGTCTTGTTGTGGTTACCTGGACAAAGCTTTGCAGCTTTCCCCTCAATCAGCCCAAATAACTTCTGAGACCCCTCCCTCATTAACCCTTCCAGGGAACATGGCATAGTTGTAATATTATTTGCATTAGTAATATTTACACAAATGTTGATAAAGGTTACAATGTATCAGAAAATGCATCATCAATCGTAAACATGTGGAATTCTGAAACTTGTGCTTCTCACAACATACATATATATACACACACTTGCAGGGGTTTATATAAAAAGACCAGTGCTATTAAAGACTTGGAATAATTAGGGGCCCCATTGGAGCTTTTGTATTGGGGCCCACGAGCTTGCGTTGGACGGCTTCCGTTGCTATCCGCAGCCTTGAGGAATTACGGTAACCGTTGCAGGAAACCGTTATATTCCTCATAGACTTCTATTAGCTACGGATAGCAATGGATGGTCTTGCATTGCATCCACCCTGCGGCGCATCAGTTGTTTTGACGCTGACCGTCAGTAACCGTCGGGCGGATGTAACGCTGCATGTAGCGTTTTTCTGCACTTGGTGGAGTGTCAAAAAAACTCAACCTGCAGGATTCCGTCGGCATCCGTTGTTTTTATAATGGACGCCTATGGTGGCGGATTCCGTTAGAATCCGTCATTTTGACGGATTCCGTTAATGCATCCGTCTTTACACAACTGCGCATGCTCAGATGTGTAAAGTCAAGGAAAAAAAACCTATAACGGATTGCGTTATTTTGTGCGATCCGTAGCGCCACTATATGCCACGCATCCGTTGCATGCGTCACACAACGCAATGCTACGGATCCCGTCCAACGCAAGTGTGAAACTAGCTTGACACCGTACATTTGCATTTGATTTTTTTTCCAGTTTTATGGTAATTACGGTATAACTCCCCTGCTTTGAAATGGATGAATCCAAACTTACCTGGCTGGACCAGTCCATGGATTGTGGGAGAGGGGTGTCTCATGAAGGGACCCTGGAGTTTGCTCTCCTCTTATTACTGTGCAGATAATGTAGAGACTCTTCAAGTTTTTTAGGATTTAATTACATTCAGTGTTTGATTTTCTCTTTTTGTGTCAAGTTAAATTCAACTATTTATTTATATATCTGCCACTGGAAAAGTTGGGTAATAAGTATGGCTGCTGTATTAGCTCCTATGTAGAATGTCACCCTACTTTTCTACACCCCTGAATGGCTAGAATGGTCATCAGGGGTGGATATATCATTGGTGCAGCCACACAGGGGCCCAGAAGAGGTAAGGTGTGGGATGGGGGCACTTCTACCTCCTAAACACGTGGAATTGTGCATTATGATGAGCCGTACCTTTTTTTTTCTGTCAATGTACCTGTATGACGGCTTGTTGGGGGTTTTTTGCTGGTGATCTGCATTTTGTTGGTATGATTTTGGTGTGCATAAACTGTTTTGATTGATTTATTTATTGCATTTTTAGTAGAGGTGCAATGGCTGAAAATCAACAATTCCTGAATTCCAATACAAAAACAACAATTCCAACATTTTGGTTTATTCTCCCATTACAGCATTTACCCTCTCGGATAAGTAATTTTAAAGTGTGATAGATTGAACTTTTACAGATACAAACTATAATTATGGCCCCTGGCTCTATGGCAGCATATGGCTTCTATAAGTAAAAAGTCAATTGACTAAATAATTGGACCTCCAGCTATTGCTAGAACAGGGGACCCTGATTCCCCCCCCCCCCCAAGCTGTGTGACAGCTACAGGGAGCATTAATTGAATTGAACTTGTACTTTATTTAAGCTCTATGGGACGGCCACCAGAAATCCAAGGGTCTGTTCACATGATGCAGAAGTGCTGCAGATTTTGGATTGGCATTCAAAAAATCCCATTTACATTACAATCTGAACACTGGTGGACACAGATAGAAAAGGGCCCCTGTGCAAGAACAATGTATATAGGCCCTTTGCAGCTTAAGGGTACCGTCACACTTTAGCGATGCTCCAGAGATCCCATCAGCGATCTGACCTGGTCAGGATCGCTGGTGCGTCGCTACATGGTCGCTGGTGAGCTGTCAATCAGGCAGATCTCACCAGTGACTAGTGACCAGCCCCCAGCGACGGGTGGTAGAGATGCTGCGCTTGGTAACCAAGGTAAATATCGGGTAACCAAGCGCTTGGTTACCCGATATTTACCTTGGTTACCAGCGCACACCGCTTAGCGCTGGCTCCCTGCACTCGTAGCCAGAGTAAACATCGGGTTAATAAGCAAACCGCTTTGCTTATTTACCCGATGTGTACTCTGGCTACGTGTGCAGGGAGCAGGGAGCCGGCACTGGCAGCGTGAGAGAGGCGGACGCTAGTAACCAAGGTAAATATCGGGTAACCACGCAAAGCCCTTCGCTTGGTTACCTGATATTTACCTTGGTTACAGCTTACCACAGACTGCCAGACGCCGGCTCCCTGCTTCCTGCACATTCAGATCGTTGCTCTCTCGCTGTCACACACAGCGATGTGTGCTTAACAGCGGGGAGAGCAACATCAAAAAAATGAACCAGCACTGTGTGTAACAATCAGCGATTTCACAGCAGGGGCCAGGTCGCTGCTCAGTGTCACACACACTGAGATCGCAAATGAGGTCACTGCTGCGTCACAAAAAACGTGACTCAGCAGCGATCTCGCTATGTGAGAAGTACCCCTAAGGCTATGTGCGCACTTTGCGTTGAGTTTCTTGCAATTCTAAACACATCCTCTGGCACAAATTGTCTTTGTGAAATTTGGTTTTGACCACAAAAATGCTATAAATACTCTTGCGTTTTTACCGCGTTTTAGCCGCGTTTTTACCGCCATTTACATGCTTTTTCATTTCTTAAAGTCAGATGCGTTTTGAATACAAAAACACTACTAAATAAAGTTTAAACATTCAAACACTGAAAAAACGGGAAAAAATGATAACAAAAATCATGATTAAAATCACGCACAAAATAGCTAATTTTATTAAAATTATAACTGTTTTATAATATTTATGCATAAAATAACGTTAAATTATGGTTTTTCATTAATTTAATTGTCGGTGTGTGTGGTGTGTGTGTGTGTGGTGTGTGTGGTGTGTGTGTGTGTGGTGTGTGTGGTGTGTGTGTGTGTGTGGTGTGTGTGGTGTGTGTGTGTGTGTGGTGTGTGAGTGTGTGTGTGTGTGTGTGGTGTGTGTGGTGTGTGTGTGGGGGGGGATGTGTGGAGGTGTGTGTGGGGGGTGTGTGTGGAGGTGTGTGTGGGGGTGTGTGTGGGGGTGTGTGTGGTGTGTGTGGTGTGTGTGTGTGTGTGGTGTGTGTGTGTGTGGGTGTGTGTGTGTGTGGTGTGTGTGGTGTGTGTGTGTGGGGGTGTGTGTGGGGGTGTGTGTGTGTGGGGGTGTGTGTGGGGGTGTGTGTGGGGGTGTGTGTGGGGGTGTGTGTGGGGGTGTGTGTGGGGGTGTGTGTGGGGGTGTGTGTGTGGGGGTGTGTGTGTGGGGGTGTGTGTGGGGGTGTGTGTGTGGGGGTGTGTGTGGGGGTGTGTGTGGGGGGGTGTGTGTGGAGGTGTGTGTGGGGGTGTGTGTGGGTGTGTGTGTGTGTGTGGGGGTGTGTGGGGGTGTGTGGGGGTGTGTGTGGGGGGTGTGTGTGTGTGGTGTGTGTGGTGTGTGTGTGTGGGGGTGTGTGGGGGTGTGTGTGGGGGTGTGTGGGTGTGTGTGTGGGGGTGTGTGTGGGGGTGTGTGTGGGGGTGTGTAAAGGGATATATCATGCCCTTATTATGAAGTTAAAAAGGAATGTGTTTATTTTGTCAAAAAAGCATGTTAAACGCTGGGATTTTGATTTAGGATGCGTTTTGAAAGTTCTCATTGACTCTAGTGTCAGCAAAACGCTGCCAAAATGGCAAAAACAATTGGCATGCTGCTTCTTTAAACGCTGATTTTTTGCCAAATTTTCTGCAACTGAAACGCTGCGTTTTTAACTGCATTGTGCGCACAAGAAATCCCAAATTCCCATAGGCTTTGCTTGAAAATCAAAACGCATGCATTTTGGCATTAAAACGCTGCAGTTCAAAACGGAAACGCATGAAAAAAACGCAAAGTGCGCACACAGCCTTAAACTCATAAAAATGCAAACCTTGCACCTGCTTTGGAGGTAGAAATGGCCCTATTATCTCTTGTGCCCCTGTGCGGATGCACAGGTTGCACCAATAGTTTGATTTTGGTAGGACTGTCCGACTAGCTAATGTTCATGACCAGTCTCTCCTGACAGCAAAATGTCAGCAAAAGAAGGATCAGGCATATATATTTCAACATGCTTGATCATTTGTACTCACAAGTGCCATTAGAGGAGTAGGGAGGTGTGGCGCCCCTGACCTGGTCAGGCACCACTGAGTACTGCACCCATGCTGGGGACAGTACAACACAGGTAATCCAGAAGGCTGACCGAGGTGTGGAACACAGGCGCATAGTGATCAGGTCTCACACATGTACCCATGAGAGGACCCCTGGGGATCCCAGGAGGGGGAAAAGCCTTCACCTTCACTGGAATAGTGGAGGGGGCCAAAAGCCTCCATCTCCTCTCAAGGGGTGTGGTAAGAGAGTCTGGTTGCTAGGTGGCGTAGGCAAGAACAGGAGAGGAGGAGCAGTGAGCCAGTTCAGAGCAGAGTCCAGGGAGCTCCGAAGAGAGCTGACCCCTTCCCCTGGGCTGCTGGAGTCTGACAGTGTCCGCGCAGTGGCTACCGACGGGGGAGAACGGTCACCTAGGAGTGCTACCCGAAACCCATCTCCAGCTAGAGAGAGAGCACAGAGTGGGAAGTAAGGAGACTGCTAGGGAGAACCAGGCCCAAACGGGCGGCAGATCCCGAAGCGGAGATAGATCCAGCTTTCTTTTGCTAAACCTGCCGGTGTGGGGCTCTCAAAGCCCACGCCACAACACCACAAAAGCCGCAGCCACGTAGCCACAGTTAGGGCCCATAGCTCACAGGAGGCAAGCAGCTGGAGTGATCTGGCCCAGGCGACAAGCACACGGCAAACGAAGGGGAGTGAGGCTTCAGCAACTTCCCTGGGTGACCCCCATAGGGACTCAAAGTCGGGGTCACTCCAAACCACCAAGGGCTAAGGAAGGCGAGTTAGTAGTCACCCTCACAAGTCAGCCTGAAGGACACCTGGTTCCCGCCTGGTTCATCCCAGCTACGCCCGGGTTACTCACCCTGCCACCTGAAGTGAGTAAAAACCCTGAAAGACATTCTGCCTGTGTGGAGTTATTCTGCGCCTTGTGGTACTACGCACCTACATCGGGCCCTGGGGCTTGCCTCACTCTCAGGAGGCTATTCCAACTAACTGCACCCACCATCAGCCCCAGGCGCCCTCAACCTGCAGTGGCGGTCCCTACTGGCCGCAATACTGAGAGTGGCGTCACGACAAGAAGAAGATCTCCTACCAGTGACAAGATCCAGCCGAGTGGAGTCCCTGAAGGTAATGCACCGACACAACACCTGTGGGGCTTCACATCTGGCGTCACGAACAGGATAAGGACTAGACCTGTTCAGACAGGTGACCATGTGCCTGGGCGGTCCGCTTGAAAAATTGGAAGCGCCGCCATATTGCCACCATGAAAAGCGCGCTGAAAAACAACAGCAGCCCGCGCTGGAAGAAGTTACCGCCCACGAAGAGGTGTGGCTACCCAGAGATCCCCTGCAGAGTTCTGACCTCGCTGGTGAAGAGAGCGGAAGCGTCCAGAGACGGCGGGAAGGAAAGAGAGCCACAAGCCTGCTGCTGCAGAGAGAAGAGATGGAGTCCGGACGTGGATACCCAGAACCAGGCTCTGCTGCCTGGTGGTGCCGGGAGCTTGCTATCTTCTGCGATCAGCTGGAGGCCAGGATTATGCGACAGCTCAGTGAGGGACGCACGGAGCTTCTGGAGATGGCTGCGGCGGTTCGGACCTACGAGGAGGGAGCCGCGCGACGCCTGCCAGATCGAGCGGCGACGACTCAGATCCCGATGGTGCCACCGATGGGTGAGTCCAGAGTTGCCCCGGCCAGCGCAAGTGCTCCGACCCCTGCTGCTACGACCGCGGTCCCAGAAGAGGCGCCCGGCGCGGCGACGCTGAGCCAGGCCGCAGCCATGCCAGGTGCGGCCCGCCAAGCCCAGGCCACCGCAGCGATGCCCTGCTCGGCCCGCCAAGCCCCGGCCGCCGCAGCGATGCCCTGCTCGGCCCGCCAAGCCCCGGCCGCCGCAGCGATGCCCTGCTCGGCCCACCAAGACCCGGTCCCTGCAGCAACGCCCAGTCCGGCCCGCCAAGAACTGGCCGCAACAGCGACGCAGATCCAGGCCGCCGCCACGCCAGGCTCGGCCCGCACAGACCAGGCCGCCGCCATGCCAGGCGCGGCCCGCCAAGACCAGGCCGCCGCCATACAGGGCGCGGCCCGCCAAGAGATTGCATCACCATTTACCCCGGCCTGCAAGGCCAGAGCAGACACCGCTCCCCAGCCTAAGGAAGTCCCTACTAGGAAATCCCTGATAGGTGAAGACTCCGCATACTGGCAGCTGAAGGCTGACCTGGAGGCCAAGTTCCCACAGGAGATGGTGGACCGATACATGCTCCCTCCGAACACCCCTAAGGCAACCCCTGCAGCAACCACGCTGAAGAGTCCACCGCCTGGGCCAGCTGAGGAACACTCATCCCCAGCGCTGCCACGACCAGAGTGCAGCGAAGAACTAAGGGGGAGAGGAGGGCAAGAAGCTGAGGAGTTGCCCCCGGAGCCAGCAGCAGTGCTAGTCCCAGAGCCGGAGATGCTGCCATATTCCCGCTGGGACGAGGAAGACCTGACACCTCCTGCTGACGAAGAAGACCTGCCCAACCGCCCTACCTGGGAGCTTGTAAGCTGCACTTCGCAGAATCCAGCCCGCAGGACACAGCGCCGCAGCAGAACTCAGTTTTCCCCTGCACCGCCATCCCCAGAGCAGAGAGATGACATCACGGCCAGAGACCTACAAGAAAAAAGGTTCCTGAGAAGAGCCAAAGCCCAGGTCAGAGGACCCCTTTGCAGAGGAGTAGTGGAGGACTTCAGCCTCAAGTCAGGATACGGGTTCATCGTAGCACCTGGTATCAAAGAAGGCATTTTTGTCAATCGGAGAGACGTCAGAGCTAATCTGCCCAGAGGACACCCTGGCAGAAACTTAAAGATGGGAGACTCCGTACAGTTTACTATGCATCAAGGCGAAAGAGGCTGGTATGCCCTAGATGTAGTGCCATGTCCCAAAGAAGAAAGGAAAGACAGCCATAAAGAAAGAAAAGACCAAAGACCTAATGAAGAGACAACTACAGATGAAGAAAAAGGTCAAGAAAGCAACAGGTGCCGCAGCTCTACAGGCCCAAGCCCTGGTGAAGAGGAATCTGCCTAAGTTTAAGTAAAGTACAGCAAGTTTTGACCAGTTTGGAAAGTTTGTTTTGCAACGTTTACGTTTAAGAATGTGCCCACATAAACTTGTGTGAGAAAACCATAAACCTTAAGGCTATGAACTGGCTATAGCCACAAACTCTCGCAGTGTAAATAGTTACACCAGAGGGCACCACCACCACCAGAGTCAGCCTGTTTAGGGGCTTGGCTCGTCTGCAACCAGGAGGAGCCCGTCCGTATATAGGGCCTTGGCTCACCTGCGACCAGAGAGCATGCCTGTTTATGGGGCCTGGCTCTCCACCACAAAGAGGGTACCTGGTCAGCACCAACTGTGGAGGCCGCCTCTGCATCCTGCCAGAAGAGGCTGAAGGCGCGGATCCACCAGGCCAGGTATACCCTGAAACCACCAGCCCATGTAAGCCGCCTCTACATCCTGCCAGAAGTGGCTGAAGCCGCGGCCAACGTGAAAGGGTTTTGGGTGGGTTAACGGACTTGTGGGTGGAGGGTGGTGATGTATGGTACCTGGTGCTTTTAAAAATGTTTTACATGTTTTAATGTTTTATGCATTTTAAAATGTTGTCTTGCAGCCCGAGGACGTGCTGGTGATAACTAAGGGGGAATGTGGCGCCCCTGACCTGGTCAGGCACCACTGAGTACTGCACCCATGCTGGGGACAGTACAACACAGGTAATCCAGAAGGCTGACCGGGGTGTGGAACACAGGCGCATAGTGATCAGGTCTCACACATGTACCCATGAGAGGACCCCTGGGGATCCCAGGAGGGGGAAAAGCCTTCACCTTCACTGGAATAGTGGAGGGGGCCAAAAGCCTCCATCTCCTCTCAAGGGGTGTGGTAAGAGAGTCTGGTTGCTAGGTGGCGTAGGCAAGAACAGGAGAGGAGGAGCAGTGAGCCAGTTCAGAGCAGAGTCCAGGGAGCTCCGAAGAGAGCTGACCCCTTCCCCTGGGCTGCTGGAGTCTGACAGCGTCCGCGCAGTGGCTACCGACGGGGGAGAACGGTCACCTAGGAGTGCTACCCGAAACCCATCTCCAGCTAGAGAGAGAGCACAGAGTGGGAAGTAAGGAGACTGCTAGGGAGAACCAGGCCCAAACGGGCGGCAGATCCCGAAGCGGAGATAGATCCAGCTTTCTTTTGCTAAACCTGCCGGTGTGGGGCTCTCAAAGCCCACGCCACAACACCACAAAAGCCGCAGCCACGTAGCCACAGTTAGGGCCCATAGCTCACAGGAGGCAAGAAGCTGGAGTGATCTGGCCCAGGCAACAAGCACACGGCAAACGAAGGGGAGTGAGGCTTCAGCAACTTCCCTGGGTGACCCCCATAGGGACTCAAAGTCGGGGTCACTCCAAACCACCAAGGGCTAAGGAAGGCGAGTTAGTAGTCACCCTCACAAGTCAGCCTGAAGGACACCTGGTTCCCGCCTGGTTCATCCCAGCTACGCCCGGGTTACTCACCCTGCCACCTGAAGTGAGTAAAAACCCTGAAAGACATTCTGCCTGTGTGGAGTTATTCTGCGCCTTGTGGTACTACGCACCTACATCGGGCCCTGGGGCTTGCCTCACTCTCAGGAGGCTATTCCAACTAACTGCACATACCATCAGCCCCAGGTGACCCTCAACCTGCAGTGGCGGTCCCCACTGACCGCAATACTGAGAGTGGCGTCACGACAAGAAGAAGATCTCCTACCTGTGACAAGATCCAGCCGAGTGGAGTCCCTGAAGGTAATGCATCGACACAACACCTGTGGGGCTTCACAGAGGCATCTTACTACTCTCTCCCCATTGAAAACATTTGCATGCTTGACCAAGTTGAAGGTGTATGTGCATTTGGTATTAGGTAAGAATGACAGCCATCCAGGGGATAGTGATCTCTTTGGATCTTAGAATATCCTGGTTTTGATCTTTACATGAATGCAGCTAATGGAGCCTTGCCTAAACATGGACACCTACTTTTAAAACAAATAATTTTGTTGAAAAATAATTTTGTTGAAAAATGTCACCTTAGTAGGAATTGTGCTGCGGCTTTTTGTGCAGCATCAGGAGGATGGTTTTTAGCTGCAGCTGCTCTCTGGTATCAGACGCTGCAGTGTACGCCGATATGGCAGGTGGCATCTGGAGCAGCCGGTACAAGGAGACAGTGAAATAGACACCACACGGGGAAATCTGACAGCGGCGAGTGTGGAGGATGAAGCCACAAAACCCGCTGTGAAATCTGCTGCAAAAGTCATGTAACCGATACTATGCAAAGCCAAGAGAAAGCCACGGGGGTCCACGTCTGTATCATGGGGCGCAGCTATGATTAGAGCTTTCAACCTTGTATCAGAGCTTGAAGGGTCTTTTATCATCAGAAGCTCAAACTGCTGCTGTTCTACCATGCTTTACACTGCAGCTTTGCTTGCTCATCCAGCGGAGGCGTGTAGTGGTGTGTGCATAGAGTCTATATGAATGCATGAGTATGTACAGCTCATGCAGATGTTGTGTGCCGCCAAATGGAGCCTCTGGTTCTAGTGGTTTCGATTTTTTTTCTAAAACATTTTTCGGTAAGTAGAGTTTTATTAGGGCTTGTTTTTTTTTGCGATGAAAGCTTTACTTTTCATCATCACCATTTTGGGGTTGGTACGACCAGGGGCAAATATATAATTGGTGCAGCTGCACAGGGGCACAAGAGGTTGGGGGGCCACTACCACCTCCAAAGCAAGAGGAATTGTGCATTATGATGAGCTATTGGACTGCAAAGAGCCCATATATTGTTCCTGCGCAGGCGCCACTTCTGTCTGTGACCGACAATGGACACGACTTTCTGATTATTTTTTTTTATTCCATCTTTTTAGGAGGCAAAGTGGCCAAAAGCATTGGTTCCTATCTGCGCACATAGACAGAGACCTGTTAGTCCCGGCAGCAGGCGAGGAAAGACCGCAGGGACCCGCATGTCCGACCAGTCTGCAGCGCGACTCGGTCCCCGGAGGCTATTAAAAGTCTGTGTTTATGAAACGCCGCAGTCTGGCTGAGATCATACAGCCTCTGCCTGATACATGGATTGGGCAGCAAGTATCAGATGTCAAGTTCTCGCAGCACTCCAGCATTTTTTTTTTATTCCAGTTGGAATGACACTTTACGTACATCTAAGCCCCCTGCCCCCTGTCATATACTAACCTTCCAGCATCTTCACCCTCTACTGCTTCAGTCAGTCTCCAGTCACTTGTGACTTGCTGGCAACTCCAGTGTTTCATGGAGAACACAACCCAATAAATGTCTATGAGAGCCTCATTCTGGCCTCGTTCTTGCTCTCATAGACATGCATTGAGAATGTGTTACAAGAGAAAAGGTTTTGGTACCGTGTTAGGCTACTTTCACACTTGCGTTCAGCGCAGTCCGTCACTATGGAGAATAGCGCAGTCCGTTAACGCACTGCGCTATTCTCCATAGACTTGTATGGACGACGCACTGTAACGCAAGTGTCAGCGTTGCATCCGCTGGACGACGCAGCGTCGTTATTTTGACGCTGCATGGGCGGATGGAACACTGCATGTAACGTTTGTTTGAGCAGCGGAAACCTTTATTTTTCACTGCGCATGCTCTCTCTTTTTTTTTTTTTTAATCACAAACTTTATTTTATTTCTTGGTGGCCGAACGTTCAGCTGAGCGCTCAGCCGCCGGCATGTCAGGGCACTCAGCTGAGCGCTCGGCCGCCGGCATGTCAGGGCACTCAGCTGAGCGCTCGGCCGCCGGCATGTCAGGGCACTCAGCTGAGCGCTCGGCCGCCGGCATGTCAGGGCACTCAGCTGAGCGCTCGGCCGCCGGCATGTTGTAGCGCTCAGCTGAGCGCTCGGCCGCCGGCATGTTGTAGCGCTCAGCTGAGCGCTCGGCCGCCGGCATGTCAGGGCACTCAGCTGAGCGCTCGGCCGCCGGCATGTCAGGGCACTCAGCTGAGCGCTCGGCCGCCGGCATGTGAGAGTGCTTGGCCGCCGGCTATTAAGAGCGATCAGCTGATCGTTCACAATAGTCGGCTGCCGGTACTGTAAAGAAGAAAAAAAATAAAATAAATAATGCTTTCCGTTATTTTGTACGATCCGTAGCATTGCGTTGTGCCACTATATGCAACGCATCCGTTGCATCCGTCACACAACGCAATGCTACGGAAGCCGTGCAACGCAAGTGTGAAACTAGCCTTAGCCAGTTGAAAAATTATTGATTGTTCTCAGTGAGAGAAACAAAATTATTTCAAATCTGTTTTCTTGATGAAACTGTTGTCAACATACAAACATACCATTTGTGCAATTACAATACATAAACATTTTCTCAATGCCAGGATAACATCCAGAAATTATTACATTACGAAATTTCTTGGAATTCTTCAAATTATCTTTGTGCTATTACCATACAACCACTTATAAATTATAGGTCAGAAGAGAAAATTATAATCTTGTGATACCTTTTAATGGCTAACTAAAATCAAATAAAGTGATGATATAAAGCAAGCTTTCGAGACATCTCAGGTCCCTTCATCAGGCATGGTATAACAAAATATCTGAAGAAACACAAATATACAGTATGCCTTGTTTGTGCATATATTTGTGTTTCTTCAGATATTTTGTTATACTATGCCTGATGAAGGGACCTGAGATGTCTCGAAAGCTTGCTTTGTAACATCACTTTATTTGATTTTAGTTAGCCATTAAAAGGTATCATAACAAGATTTGAGCATCAAAGTTAAATGAGCGCCATATGCGTGACCAGCATTCAATGTTTTGGGGGGTCATGGGTTTCATATCAGAGCATTTCTGTATGCAAGGTGTCGATTCGTATTGAATTGATGATGCCCTACAACTTTGTAATTCACTTTTTTTCTCTATCTCGATCCGTTTTCGAGATAAAAATGCTAACTCCGTTGTTTTCCACCAGGTGGCGCTATAAGTGATTTAATTTCGTAGCGCATGGCTACTTTACTATACCTAGACACCACTTCTATGCCTATAGCTGCCGCTGTTCTCAAGTTAATGGCAGTGGACAGGATATGGGTGGACACACTCCGGCTGAGGGTCATCTGCACTCCCCCGGGTGCTGGCACCAGGTCTGGGTGCCCCCATATGGCACAATATTATGAGAAGTTATCCTTCTTCTTTTCCAGAAGAAAATACAAGGTAGAAATGTCTGTGTAGGATTCCTGGCAGCTGCCTCTGGTACTGTGTCTGTGTACAGCAGCTGTAAGGTGGAGCTTCCCTTTAAGTCCATTCTCGTGCCTGTCCCGGAGCAGGGCACAGGAATTCTGCACCCGGCGTCCATCATGCACGCGGCTGCTTATCTCATTGTCCAGATGCCAGTGTCCTCTAATTCTCCGTATTCTGGATTCATTTCCTCTCCGGGGATGGAGACTGATTTTCCACGGTTACAGCTGCACATTGCACCCGTCACGTGTAAACACGAAGCCCCCTGAGATGACAGAATCCCGGGGGGTTACTGGCCACATTACGTCTTGTGCTGCTGCAGCATCTCCCATATCGGGAGGATTATTTCACAGATTTCTCAGCGTGTCACCGATGAGCATAAATATGAGTCAGCGTGAAGTCAGAGCGACCTTTCCTCAACATCTCCTAATGGAGACAATATGTTGTAATTGCATCTCCCTGCTGTGGATTGGAGGAGCCTGGAAACCAGGAGATCTTACGTAACACTTTCTCCATTTATTGGACAGATATGGCAGCTATCTCTGCTGCTCGCACTCGCCTGTCATGGGATACAATAAACTGATAATCCGGAGGCCATAAAATAAACTTATTGACATGGAGTACTGCCAAGTGTTACACTAGTAACATACAAGCTGCTGTGCCACCCTCAGCACTGAGCGCCAAGGGCAAAGATCACCACCGAGGGCAGCCACCTGTGAACAGGAGGAGAGTTTTCTCTTTCCATTTTTTTTTATACCCTCTGTATTTTGGTCTCTTTGTGAGATCTGCTGCTGTAGAAGGACATTGTGCACGGACTAATGATGAGCGGGCACTGCCATGTTCGAGTGCTCAGTACTCGTGACTAGTGATGAGCGGGCACTACCATGCTCAGGTGCTCAGTACTCGTAACTAGTGATGAGCGGGCACTACCATGCTCGGGTGCTCGGTACTCGTAACTAGTGATGAGCGGGCACTACAATGCTCGAGTGCTCAGTACTCGTAACTAGTGATGAGCGGGCACTACCATGCTTGAGTGCTCAGTACTCGTAACTAGTGATAAGCGAGCACTACCATGCTCGGGTGCTCTGTACTCGTAAGTAGTCATGAGCGGGCACTACCATGCTCTGGTGCTCTGTACTTGTAACTAGTGATGAGCGGGCACTACCATGCTCTGGTGCTCTGTACTTGTAACTAGTGATGAGTGGGCACTACCATGCTCAGGTGCTCAGTACTCATAATTAGTGATGAGTGGACACTACCATGCTCTGGTGCTCTGTACTTGTAACTAGTGATGAGCGGGCACTACCATGCTCTGGTGCTCTGTACTTGTAACTAGTGATGAGCGGGCACTACCATGCTCGGGTGCTCAGTACTCGTAACTAGTGATGAGCGGGCACTACCATGCTCTGGTGCTCTGTACTTGTAACTAGTGATGAGTGGGCACTACCATGCTCGGGTGCTCTGTACTCGTAACTAGTGATGAGTGGGCACTGCCATGCTCGGGTGCTCTGTACTCATAACAAGTGATGAGCGGGCACTACCATGCTCGGGTGCTCAGTACTCATAACTATTGAGAAATGATCACTACCATGCTCGAATGCTCAGTACACGTAACTAGTGATGAGCGAGCACTACCATGCTTGGGTACTCGTAATTAGTGATGTGTGGGCACTACCATGGTCAGGTGCTTGATACTCGTTACTAGTGATGAGTGAGCACTACTATGCTCGGTACTCGAGCGGCGCCCCTGAGGCTTCAGTCGCCACAGGGTATTGCATCTGACTTATGGTGCAATGCTCATCCTGGATAAGGAAGAGGTTAACAACTGGTTTTCAGTTACACAACACAGCTGGGAAATGAGTCAGGAGTTACACAACAGGCACACAGCCAGGGGCTCCCCCATTGTAACTGGGCTAAAGGTGGTCACCATAACAATGGATTTTTCCCAGCCACCAGTGAGTCATCAGGAAGGTGAGGGCAGCACAGGGGAAGTTACAGAACACACAGTTTTCACATCAGAATGGTCTGAGACTCAGAACAACACGGTCGCTACAGAGAGTGCTTAAGAACTTCTATAGTTCGGACCGGGCAGACTGGAAGGAGCAGGACACGACAGTGGAGGAGCTGGCTGACCGGTAGCTCCTATGGGACAGAGGAGAAATACGGTTGCCGAGGGGAGAGCTTAATTGCTCCCTTGGAACTGGCGCTGTTCAGGGTGCAGAGCCCTAGGGTGCAACATACTATACGTTGGACCACCAGAATCTGCAGGACAGGGGATTCCACGTCCCTCTGGCCACCACAATATCCCGGACACAGTGACACATAGGGTCCAAAGTCGTGACCCACAGCGGACACACGCCACCTGTATACTGGACAGGAACTTTAATACTACACCAGGGTCACCAAGCACTTCAGGTCACGGGGATCCACACTGAAAAGTGCAAGAAGGAAGGTCCCACAGACTACCGCATCGGTTCTAACCTTTGACTTACCCGGGATCAACTGGAGTCCATCGTAGCGGAGTCTGGTGCCTCCGGGCAGCCTACGAACTGTAAGTAAATAGACCTGGAACAGCAGCAGCTGACTCTGCCTCTTATTGCTGGCGCCCCACGCTTCGGCACCAACGGCCACCGTCTCCCCATCACCTCCCCGGGGTCCGCTCCATCTTTGGGGAGCAGAACCACCCTTGCTGCGACACCATCAACCCCGGAGGACATCACCCGCAGTGGCGGCTAATCCCTGGCCGCGTACCACAGGTGGCGTCACGAGACAAATCAAACCTCCACCATCATCATTCCCCCCTTCTTTACTGTACACCTCAGGGCCACGAAGCCGGGTAGGGCCACCCGTGACATACCCTGACCTGACATCACCGGCCCGGCGACGGGTAAAGTTAACCCCTTGCTCCGTGGGTTAACACTCGTAACTAGTGATGAGTGAGCACTACTATGCTCGAGTACTGGTAACTAGTAATGAGTGAGCACTACCATGCTCGGGTGCTTGGTATTTGAAACAAGCAGTTTGATGTTCGGGCGGGCTCAACTCGTTACTGAGAATAATTGAAGATTTTCCAGAAAATTGCTCAAGTTTCCCATTGGCTTCCTTTACACTCAGATACTTGAATCGCACCCGTCCGAGACTCCAACCTGCTCGTTTCGAGTACAGAGCACCCGAGCATGGTAGAGCTCACCCATCACTACATGCAACCTCTTCATTCAAGATGAGTCCGCAGTGCCCCATTCTTGGTGGGATCTCTGCATTTTTGGGGGTCCCAGCTGTTGTACGGTAGAATAGGGGATGACTTGTGATTTTGAGAATAATCTTTTAATAATAGTATTATGGTGCTAGAATGTAATATGGGCTGCAGACATTATATTCCACATCTGCTCCATGTCACCATTTTCCATTATACACCGTGTAATCGTCCCGTTTGATCAGGTGATGAGAGGAGAGGGGCAGGAGCTTTGGGTGATTCCACTTTCCATAGGAAATAAACGCTGCATAAACAGGGCCGGCGTCTGCTACATCAATGGACAACAATCCGACCCTGCATAGTGGAAACTAAACACTGATTAGCGGCTTCACACCTTACAGGTCAGGTGAGGTCACAGTGGTAAGCGGCCGCGGAGTAGTTTTCCATGAACCTAGTAATTACCTCTATAATTACAAATATACAGTGGCATGCAAAAGTTTGAGCACCCCTGGTCAAGTTTACTGATATTCTGAACAATTAAACAAGTTGAAGATGAAAAGATGAAATTATCTGTAAAAGCCATAAAGTTAAGGATAACACATATCCTCTGCATTTTAGACAAAATATATATATATATATATATATATATATATATATATATATATATATATATATATATATATATATATATATTTTACATTTTTAAATTCACAACAAAAAATAAAGCTGGCCAATGCAAAATAAAGGGTACCCTGCATGGTTAGTGCCCTGCAGCACCCGCTTTGGCAAGTATCAAAGCTTGTAAAAAAATTTTTGTAGCCAGCCAAGAGTCTTTCAATTCTTGTTTGAGGGATTTTCATGCTTTCTTCCTTGGAAAAGTCTTCTTGTTCCTGGGTCCTCTTGCATGCATTGCTCTTTTGCGGTCTAGCCACAGATTTTCAATGATGTTCAGATCAGGGGACTGTGAGGGCCATTGTAAAACCTTCAGCTTGTACCTTTTGACATAGGCTAATGTGGATTTTGAATTGTGGTTAGGATCCTTATCCATTTGTAGAAGTCATCCTCTTTTCAACTTCAGCTTTTTTACAGATGGTGTTATGTTTGCTTGAAGAATTTGTTAAACTTTAATTGAATCCATTCTTCCCTCTATCCGTGAAATGTTTCCAGTGCCATTGGATAGAACACAACCCAAAGCATGATTAATCCACCCCCATGCTTAATGGTTGGCGAGATGTTCTTGTCATGACATTCTGTCTCCTTTTTTCCCCAAACATTTGGTTTGATCATTGTGGCCAAGGAGTTCTATTTTAGCCTCATCAGTTAACACGACTTGTTTCCAAAATACATCAGTCTTGTTTAGATGTTATTTATCAGCCTTGTTTAGATGTTATTTATCAGCCTTGTTTAGATGTTATTTTGCAGACTTCTGATGCTACATTTTATGGTTAGGACACAGGAGAGGTTTTCTTCAGATGAGTCTTCCATGAAGGCCATTTTTCTGTAGGTGTCTCTGAACAGTAGAACGATGTACCACAACTCCAGAGTCGGCTAAATCTTCCTGAAGGTCTTTTGCAGTGAAGTGAAGGTACTGATTTGCCTCTCTAGCAATCCTACGAGCAGCTCTGACAGAAATTTTGCTTGGTTTTCCAGACCTTAACCTGACCTCCACTGTTTCTGTAAGTGCTATTTCTGAATTACTTTTCGAACTGAGGAAAAGGCAACTTGAAAACGCTTTGCTATTTTCTTCTAGCTTTCTTCTGCTTTGTGGGCCTTCACCATTTTGATTTTCAGAGTGCTAGGCAGCTGCTTTGAAAAACCCATGGCTGTTGTTTTATTTGCACAAGGTTACAGGAAGCTGGGTTTTTATAAAGCTGTGAAATTTGCATTACATGCCCTATCCTAACTATGATAATGAACAAGCCACAAACCTAACAGGCTAATTAAGGTCTGAAATGATAGTCAAAGATATCTGAGCACACAAATCTCCAAGGGTGATCGAACTTTTGCATTGGCCCATTTTCATTTTTGTAGTTTTTAAAATGTTAAAGATGAAAATATTTTTTTTTTGTTCTTACCTAAAATATAAAGGAAATGTGTCATCTTTAACTTTATGCCTTATAGAGATCATTTCATTTTCAACTTGATTAACTGTTCACAATAACAGTAATTTTGACCAGTGGTGCTCAAACCTCTGCATAGCACTGTAAATCCTCAAAATATTTTCTGTTTCTAAGTATTTCTGGGAAAAAGCCTCCATATCGGGGATACCACCAACTTTCCTAGTCCCATGAAACACAAATGAGCAGAGTTATGACGTGACACCTCCATCACTTTTTTTTTTTTTTGAAGTTGAACTATATTTATTGCTTATTTTAAAATTTTAATTTTTTTTTTTAAATTCTTTATTTAACATTTTAGAATACAACATATATCGGTAGGGAACCATCATGACACTTTCTTACAAATTATGACAATGTGGATTCAGAAAAAACTTTAAGTATATTACACTTAGGCTGTGTGCACACAGTGCATTTGTGGCCCAAATCTGCGTGTCTCTCCTTCTCCAGCAAAGTCAATGAAAATCCTGAATTGCTGTGTGCACATTGCTTATTTTTCCTTGCAGATTTGTTGCAGAAAATAATCTGCAGCATGTTAACTGTGGGTGCGTTTTTTTCCTGCGTTTTTTAGCCCTTCCACCCATTGACTTCAATAAGAAAAACGCACCAAAAATGCACCAAAAGTGCATGTGTAGCAGCCACGGGGCAAGGGCTTAACTGTTACTCGTCGCTGAGCCGGTGATGTCGGGTCTGGGGATGTCACGAGTGGCCCTGCCCGGCCTCGTGGCCCCGAGGTGTACAATAAAAGGGAGGAATGAATGGAGGATGGGATGATAGGGCTGGTTTGTCTCATGACGCCACCTGTGGTACGCGGCCAGGGATTAGCTGCCACTGCGGGTGATGTCCTCCGGGGCTGATGGTGTTGCAGCAAAGATGGTTCTGCTCCCCAAAGGTGGAGCGGGCCCCGGGGAAGATGATGAGGTTGTAGTGATGGCGGGCTCTCCAATGTTGCAGGCAAGCGCAGCTTTGCCTCTGCAGTGTAGGTGGAGTGCAGGGGTCCTGAATCTGCTAAGATCCAAGATTTACAGCAGCACTTACAAGCTCTGTAGCAAAGATCTTGTAAGCACTGTGCTCTTTGCTAGAAGAACGACCGCCTCTGACAAACTATGTCATCAGAGATGATTTTCAATAAGAAGTAAATTGCTAAGTTGCTTGTTTTTCTTCCCACATTTCTTCCCACATTTTTTTTCCCACATTTAAAAAAAAAACAAAAAAAAACCCCTTTAAAATGTGTTCACATGTTGCAGGTGAAGTGTGAACACAGACTACCAGGCTGAAATCTGAATTAATAATTGTTTGCTTTCCTGCTAGAAATGAAGCTTGCAGCATATTGGAAAATCCATGGAATGCTCAATTTTCGGTCTGGATTTTTTTTTTGCTACATTTGGGAAGGGTTTTGGAAATTTGTGAATTCCTGCAGATTTGCTAAATTCACATCTCAGTGTCTCAACCCATTCTAGGTGTCATCAATAGCAGTCGTCAAATCATTTCACACCCGTGCATCGCCCTCATGACTGCAGCGTGTGACAATGTACAGTATTTATTTTCTAAATGATACAATTAAATATTAGCAGACTGACATTTCCTAGCAACAATATGACACACTCCATACACTGCAGGCTGGAGACGCCACAAGAGGGAACTGAGAACGCACACGTGGTGGAGGATCCGGTGATTTTGCTTTCTATTTATGTATATTCATTTTTATGTGGGTTAAAAATAATAAAAAAAAGAAAACAACAAATAATATGAGATGAAATACAGATCTGCTGCGCTGCCCTCCTGCTCCATCCACAGATTGGCGCGTGCGCCCGAATGCGGAACTGGAATTCGGAGAGATTTGTTCCTATAGTGTTTAGGCGAGATTTTGGTGACTGGCGTAATATTGCATTGGCGTTGTCCATGTGATCTGCTCCTCGTTATCAATATCATTCTTCCCCTTTGTGGTGTAGAAGTGATCATACGGCTTCCCACGTTGTGTATTTGGTGTGGATTTATGTGCAATATTCTGCACCGAATTCTTCAGATTTTGTGTTATACTGAGCCTGATGAAGAGACCTGAGTAGTCTGGAAAGCTGCTATTATTACGGTACCATCTTTTCAGTTAGCCATTACAAGGTATCAACCACTGAGGACTTCAGTTCTTTTAAACATTTTGTTTTTTATCTCTACTGGCTAACACGGTACAAAGATATATTTTACCGTACACTTAAAGGGACTTTCGTCAACGAAACACTGTTTTGGTGATCTGCAGCTTGTATACCGCCAATGGGGGATCTGTAGTATTATGGAGGAACTGAAGCTGGTACAGTGTTATCGTGGGTTGTTTGCTAACGCACGGTTATGGAGGATATGTAGTAAATGCTTGTTATGTGGGACCTGTATCTAGGGCAGTGCGATGGGGAATCTGTAGCTGTTGCACAGTATGGAATATGCAACTAGTGCAGAATATGGTGTCAGCAGCTGATGCACTATATGGTCAGTCTATACCTGCTGCACTGTATGTGGGGTCTGTACCTGCTGCACTGTATGTGGGGTCTATACCTGCTGCACTGTATATGGGGTCTGTACCTGCTGCACTGTATGTGGGGTCTATAGCTGGTGCACTGTATATGGGGTCTGTACCTGCTGCACTGTATGTGGGGTCTATAGCTGGTGCACTGTATGTGGGGTCTATAGCTGGTGCACTGTATGTGGGGTCTATAGCTGGTGCACTGTATGTGGGGTCTATAGCTGGCGCACTGTATGTGGGGTCTATAGCTGGTGCCCTGTATGTGGGGTCTATAGCTGGCGCACTGTATGTGGGGTCTATAGCTGGCGCACTGTATGTGGGGTCTATAGCTGGTGCACTGTATGTGGGGTCTATAGCTGGTGCACTGTATGTGGGGTCTATAGCTGGTGCACTGTATGTGGGGTCTATAGCTGGTGCACTGTACGTGGGGTCTATAGCTGGTGCACTGTATGTGGGGTCTATAGCTGGCACACTGTATGTGGGGTCTATAGCTGGTGCACTGTATGTGGGGTCTATAGCTGGTGCACTGTATGTGGGGTCTATAGCTGGTGCACTGTATGTGGGGTCTATAGCTGGTGCAATGTATGTGGGGTCTATAGCTGGCGCACTGTATATGGGGTCTATAGCTGGTGTACTGTATGTGGGGTCTATAGCTGGTGTACTGTATGTGGGGTCTATAGCTGGTGCACTGTATGTGGGGTCTGTAGCTGGTGCACTGTATGTGGGGTCTATAGCTGGTGCACTGTATGTGGGATCTATAGCTGGTGCACTGTATGTGGGGTCTACAGCTGGTGCACTGTATGTTGGGTGTATAACTTGTGCACTGTATGGAGATGTGTAACTGGTGCACTGTATGTGGGGTCTATAGCTGGTGCACTGTATGGAGATGTGTAACTGGTGCACTGTATGGGTGGAGGTGTGTAACTGGTGAACTGTGTGGGGTTCTGTAACTGGTGCATTGTATGGGGATATGTAACTGATGTACCGTATGTTGGGTCTATAACTTGTGCACTGTATAGGGGGAGTCTGTAACTGGTGCACTGTATTGTGGAGAGTCTGTAGCTTTTGTACTGTATGAGAGTTTATTGTTTATGCATTGTATGGGGGTCTGTAGTTGTTTGACTGTATGGGGGTCTGTAGCTAATGCACTGTATGGAGGGGGTCTAGCTGGTGCACTGTATGGTGGATCTGTAACTGGTGCACTGTATGGGAGTCTGTAGCTTATACTATATGGGAGTTTGTAGCTGGTGCACTGTATGGGGGTCTGTAGCTGGTGCACTGTATGGGGGTCTGGAGCTGGTGCACTGTATGGGGGTCTGTAGCTGGTGCACTGTATGGAGGGTCTGTAGCTTGTGCACTGTATGGAGGGTCTGTAGCTTGTGCACTCTATGGGGGTCTGTAGCTGATGCACTGCATGGAGGGCATGTCATGTACAATTGAAACCAGAAGTTTACATACACTATCTAAAAAGACACATCTGCAGGTTTTTTACCTTCGCTCTCTATAAAGACACATCTGCAGGTTTTTCTCACTATCTGACATGAAATCAGAATAAACCTTTCCCGTTTTAAGTCAATTATGAACTAAAATCATTTAAATTTGCCAAATGCCTGAATAATAAGGGAGAGAAAGAATGTTTTAAGACATTTTTATTACTTACTGCAAAGTCAAAAGTTTACATACACTAAGAGTACTGTGCCTTTAAACAATATGGGACAGCCCATATGATGATGTCATGTTTTTGGAAGCTTCTGATAGGTTTATTGGCAACATCTGAGTTAATTAGAGACACACCTGTGGATGTATTTTAATGCACACCTGAAACACACTGCTTCTTTGTGTAGCATCATGGGAAAGTTAAAAGAAATCTGGTTCATCCTTGGGTGCAATTTCCAGATATCTGAAGGTGCCTCGTTCATCTGTACAAACAATTATACGCAAGTACAAACAAGATGGGGATGTCCAGTCATCATACCACTCAGGAAGGAGACGGGTTCTGTGTACAAGAGATGAACGTTCTTTGGTCAGACATGTGCATATCAGCCCAAGAGCAAAAGCAAAACATCTTGTGAAGATGCTGGTGGAAGCTGGTAAGATTGTGTCATTATCCACAGTAAAACCAGTACTGTATCAACATGAGCTGAAAGGTCACTCTGCCAGGAAGAAGCCATTACTCCAAAAGAAAAAAAAATAAATCCAGATTAATGTTTGCAAATGCACATGGGAACAAAGACCTTAATTTTTGGAGACTTGTCCTGTGGTCTGACAAAACTAAAATTGAACTGTTTGTCCATAGTGACCATCGTTGCTTTTGGAGGAAATAGGGAGAAGGTTTGAAGCCTAAGAACATCATCCGAACTGGGAAACACGGGAACGGCAGCATCATGTTGTGGGGTTGTTTTGCTGCAGGAGGGACTGGTGCACTTCACAAAATAGATGGCATCATGAGGAAAGAAGATTATGTGGCAATACTGAAGAACATCTCAAGACATCAGCCAGGAACTTAAAGCTTGGGCGGAAATGCATCTTCCAAATGCACAATCACCCGAAGCTACTGCCAAACTGGTTACAATGTGGCCTAAGGATAACAAAGTAAATGTTTTGGAGTGGCCATCACAAAACCCTTATCTCAATCCTTTTGAAAATTTATTGGCAAAGCTGAAAAGGCAGATGCGAGCGAGACGAGCTACAAACATGGTTCAGTTACATTAGTTCTGTCAGGAGGAATCGGCCCAAATTCCACCAACTATTGTGAGAAGCTTGTGGTATGCAACCGCCTCAGGGGTTGCTCGTTTAACGGGCATCAGCTAGAGTAATGGCCAGGCTTGTTGCACCTGTAGCACACAGGTGGCTCATACCGCGGGTCGAGATCCAAAACGTTTCACCCAAGTCACACAGGGAAAGGGCAATGCCACCAAATACTAATGACATGGATGGAAACTTTTGACTTTGCAGAAAGTAATAAAAATGCCTGAAAACATTCTCTCTCTCTCTTTCTCATTATTCCAGCATTTGCAAATATAAAAATGTTTGATTCCTAATTGACCAAAAATGGGAAAGGTTTATTCTGATTTCATGTCAGATAGTTAGAAAAACCTGCAGATGTGTCTGTATAGAGAGCGAATGGAAAAACCTGCAGATGTGTCTGTATAGAGAGCGAAGGGAAAAACTTGCAGATGAGTCTGTATAGAGAGCGGAGGGAAAGACCTGCAGATGTGTCTTTGTAGAGAGCGGAGGGAAACTTCTGGTTTCAACTGTATGTAGCTAGTGCAGTCTATGAGAATCTGTAGCTGATGCACTGTATGGGGGTCTGGAACTAGTGCACTGTATGGGGGAGTCTGGACCTGGTGCACTGTATGAGGAGGTCTAGCGCTGGTGCACTCTATGGAGAGGTCCAGAGCTGGTGCACTGTATGGAGAGGTCTAGAGCTGGTGCACTGCATGGAGAGGTCTGAAGCTGGTGCACTGAATGGGGGGCTCTGGAGCTGGTGCACTGTATGGGGGGTCTGGAGCTGGTGCACTGTATGGAGGGTCTGGAGCTGGTGCACTGTAAGGGGGGCATTGAGCTGGTGCACTGTATAGAGGATCTGGAGCTGGTGCACTGTAAGGGGGGCATTGAGCTGGTGCACTGTATGAGGAGGTCTAGTGCTGGTGCACTGTATGGAGGAGTCTGAAGCTGGTGCACTGAATGGGGGGCTCTGGAGCTGGTGTAGTGTATGGAGGATCTGGAGCTGGTGCACTGTATGGGGGGTCTGGAGCTGGTGCACTGCATGGGGGTCTAGAGCTGATGCATTGTATGGAGGATCTGGAGCTGGTGCACTGTATGGAGGATCTGGTGCACTGTATGGGGGGTATGGAGCTGGTGCACTGTATCGAGGATCTGGACCTGGTGCACTGTATTGGGGTCTGGAGCTGGTGCACTGTATGGGGATCTGGAACTGGTGCACTGTGTGGGATTCTGGAGCTGGTGCACTGTATGGAGGATCTGGAGCTGGTGCACTGTATGGCGGATCTGGAGCTGGGGCACTGTATGGGGGTCTGGAGCTGTTGCACTGTATGGGGATCTGGAGCTGGTGCACTGTATGGTGGTCTATAGCTGGTGCGCTGCATGGATTATCTGGAGCTGGTGCACTGTATGGGAGGGTTTGGAGCTGGTGCACTGTATGGAGGATCTGGAGCTGGTGCACTGTATGGGAGGGTCTGGAGCTGGTGCACTGTATGGAGGATCTGGAGCTGGTGCACTGTATGGGAGGATCTGGAGCTGGTGCACTGTATGGGAGGGTCTGGAGCTGATGCACTGTATGGAGGGTCTGGAGCTGGTGCACTGTATGGAGAGTCTGGAGCTGTGCACTGTATGGAGGATCTGGAGCTGGTGCACTGTATGGGAGGGTCTGGAGCTGGTGCACTGTATGGAGGGTCTGGAGCTGGTGCACTGTATGGGAGGATCTGGAGCTGGTGCACTGTATGGGAGGGTCTGGAGCTGGTGCACTGTATGGAGGGTCTGGAGCTGTGCACTGTATGGGAGGGTCTGGAGCTGGTGCACTGTATGGAGGATCTGGAGCTGGTGCACTGTATCGGGGGTATGGAGCTGGTGCAGTGTATGGAGGATCTGGAGCTGGTGCACTGAATGGGGGTCTGGAGCTGGTGCACTGTATGGGGGAGGGTCTGGAGCTGGTGCACTGTATGGAGGGTCTGGAGCTGGTGCACTGTATGGGGGTCTGGAGCTGGTGCACTGTATGGGGGAGGGTCTGGAGCTGGTGCACTGTATGGAGGGTCTGGAGCTGGTGCACTGTATGGGGGTCTGGAGCTGGTGCACTGTATGGGGGAGGGTCTGGAGCTGGTGCACTGTATGGAGGGTCTGGAGCTGGTGCACTGTATGGGGGTCTGGAGCTGGTGCACTGTATGGGGGTCTGGAGCTGGTGCACTGTATGGGGGTCTGGAGTTGGTGCATTGTATGGGAGGGTCTGGAGCTGGTGCACTGTATGGAGGATCTGGAGCTGGTGCACTGTATGGAGGATCTGGAGCTGGTGCACTGTATGGGGGTCTGGAGCTGGTGCACTGTATGGGGGAGGGTCTGGAGCTGGTGCACTGTATGGAGGGTCTGGAGCTGGTGCACTGTATGGGGGTCTGGAGCTGGTGCACTGTATGGGGGAGGGTCTGGAGCTGGTGCACTGTATGGAGGGTCTGGAGCTGGTGCACTGTATGGGGGTCTGGAGCTGGTGCACTGTATGGGGGTCTGGAGCTGGTGCACTGTATGGGGGTCTGGAGTTGGTGCATTGTATGGAGGATCTGGAGCTGGTGCACTTTATGGGGGTCTGGAGTTGGTGCATTGTATGGGGGTCTGGAGCTGGTGCACTGTATGGGGGTCTGGAGCTGGTGCACTGTATGGAGGATCTGGAGCTGGTGCACTGTATGGAGGATCTGGAGCTGGTGCACTGTATGGGGGTCTGGAGCTGGTGCATTGTATGGAGGATCTGGAGCTGGTGCATTGTATGGAGGATCTGGAGCTGGTGCACTGTATGGGGGTCTGGAGCTGGTGCACTGTATGGGGGTCTGGAGCTGGTGCATTGTATGGAGGATCTGGAGCTGGTGCATTGTATGGAGGATCTGGAGCTGGTGCACTGTATGGGGGTCTGGAGCTGGTGCACTGTATGGAGGGTCTGGAGCTGGTGCACTGTATGGGGGTCTGGAGCTGCTGCACTGTATGGAGGGTCTGGAGCTGGTGCACTGTATGGGGGGTCTGGAGCTGGTGCACTGTATGGGGGTCTGGAGTTGGTGCATTGGATGGAGGATCTGGAGCTGGTGCACTGTATAGGGGCCTGGAGTTGGTGCATTGTATGGGGGTCTGGAGCTGGTGCACTGTATGGGGGTCTGGAGCTGGTGCACTGTATGGGGGTCTGGAGCTGCTGCACTGTATGGAGGGTCTGGAGCTGGTGCACTGTATGGGGGGTCTGGAGCTGGTGCACTGTATGGGGGTCTGGAGCTGGTGCACTGTATAGGGGCCTGGAGTTGGTGCATTGTATGGGGGTCTGGAGCTGGTGCACTGTATGGGGGTCTGGAGCTGGTGCACTGTATGGGGGGTCTGGAGCTGGTGCACTGTATGGGGGTCTGGAGCTGGTGCACTGTATGGGGGTCTGGAGCTGGTGCACTGTATGGGGGTCTGGAGCTGGTGCACTGTATGGGGGGTCTGGAGCTGGTGCACTGTATGGGGGTCTGGAGCTGGTGCACTGTATGGGGGTCTGGAGCTGGTGCACTGTATGGGGGTCTGGAGCTGGTGCACTGTATGGGGATCTGGAGCTGGTGCACTGTATGGAGGATCTGGAGCTGGTGCACTGTATGGGGGTCTGGAGCTGGTGCACTGTATGGGGGTCTGGAGCTGGTGCACTGTATGGGGATCTGGAGCTGGTGCACTGTATGGGGGTCTGGAGCTGGTGCACTGTATGGGGGTCTGGAGCTGGTGCACTGTATGGGGGGTCTGGAGCTGGTGCACTGTATGGGGGTCTGGAGCTGGTGCACTGTATGGGGGTCTATAGCTGGTGCACTGTATGTGGGGTCTATAGCTGGTGCACTGTATGTGGGGTCTGTACCTGCTGCACTGTATGTGGGGTCTATACCTGCTGCACTGTATATGGGGTCTGTACCTGCTGCACTGTATGTGGGGTCTATAGCTGGTGCACTGTATATGGGGTCTGTACCTGCTGCACTGTATGTGGGGTCTATAGCTGGTGCACTGTATGTGGGGTCTATAGCTGGTGCACTGTATGTGGGGTCTATAGCTGGTGCACTGTATGTGGGGTCTATAGCTGGCGCACTGTATGTGGGGTCTATAGCTGGTGCCCTGTATGTGGGGTCTATAGCTGGCGCACTGTATGTGGGGTCTATAGCTGGCGCACTGTATGTGGGGTCTATAGCTGGTGCACTGTATGTGGGGTCTATAGCTGGTGCACTGTATGTGGGGTCTATAGCTGGTGCACTGTATGTGGGGTCTATAGCTGGTGCACTGTACGTGGGGTCTATAGCTGGTGCACTGTATGTGGGGTCTATAGCTGGCACACTGTATGTGGGGTCTATAGCTGGTGCACTGTATGTGGGGTCTATAGCTGGTGCACTGTATGTGGGGTCTATAGCTGGTGCACTGTATGTGGGGTCTATAGCTGGTGCAATGTATGTGGGGTCTATAGCTGGTGCAATGTATGTGGGGTCTATAGCTGGCGCACTGTATATGGGGTCTATAGCTGGTGTACTGTATGTGGGGTCTATAGCTGGTGTACTGTATGTGGGGTCTATAGCTGGTGCACTGTATGTGGGGTCTGTAGCTGGTGCACTGTATGTGGGGTCTATAGCTGGTGCACTGTATGTGGGATCTATAGCTGGTGCACTGTATGTGGGGTCTGTAGCTGGTGCACTGTATGTGGGGTCTATAGCTGGTGCACTGTATGTGGGGTCTGTAGCTGGTGCACTGTATGTGGGGTCTATAGCTGGTGCACTGTATGTGGGATCTATAGCTGGTGCACTGTATGTGGGGTCTACAGCTGGTGCACTGTATGTTGGGTGTATAACTTGTGCACTGTATGGAGATGTGTAACTGGTGCACTGTATGGGTGGAGGTGTGTAACTGGTGAACTGTGTGGGGTTCTGTAACTGGTGCATTGTATGGGGATATGTAACTGATGTACCGTATGTTGGGTCTATAACTTGTGCACTGTATAGGGGGAGTCTGTAACTGGTGCACTGTATTGTGGGGAGTCTGTAGCTTTTGTACTGTATGAGAGTTTATTGTTTATGCATTGTATGGGGGTCTGTAGTTGTTTGACTGTATGGGGGTCTGTAGCTAATGCACTGTATGGAGGGGGTCTAGCTGGTGCACTGTATGGTGGATCTGTAACTGGTGCACTGTATGGGAGTCTGTAGCTTATACTATATGGGAGTTTGTAGCTGGTGCACTGTATGGGGGTCTGTAGCTGGTGCACTGTATGGGGGTCTGGAGCTGGTGCACTGTATGGGGGTCTGTAGCTGGTGCACTGTATGGGGGTCTGGAGCTGGTGCACTGTATGGGGGTCTGTAGCTGGTGCACTGTATGGAGGGTCTGTAGCTTGTGCACTGTATGGAGGGTCTGTAGCTTGTGCACTCTATGGGGGTCTGTAGCTGATGCACTGCATGGAGGGCATGTCATGTACAATTGAAACCAGAAGTTTACATACACTATCTAAAAAGACACATCTGCAGGTTTTTACCTTCGCTCTCTATAAAGACACATCTGCAGGTTTTTCTCACTATCTGACATGAAATCAGAATAAACCTTTCCCGTTTTAGGTCAATTATGAACTAAAATCATTTAAATTTGCCAAATGCCTGAATAATGAGGGAGAGAAAGAATGTTTTAAGACATTTTTATTACTTACTGCAAAGTCAAAAGTTTACATACACTAAGAGTACTGTGCCTTTAAACAATATGGGACAGCCCATATGATGATGTCATGTTTTTGGAAGCTTCTGATAGGTTTATTGGCAACATCTGAGTTAATTAGAGACACACCTGTGGTGTGGATGTATTTTAATGCACACCTGAAACACACTGCTTCTTTGTGTAGCATCATGGGAAAGTTAAAAGAAATCTGGTTCATCCTTGGGTGCAATTTCCAGATATCTGAAGGTGCCTCGTTCATCTGTACAAACAATTATACGCAAGTACAAACAAGATGGGAATATCCAGTCATCATACCACTCAGGAAGGAGACGGGTTCTGTGTACAAGAGATGAACGTGCTTTGGTCAGACATGTGCATATCAGCCCAAGAGCAAAAGCAAAACATCTTGTGAAGATGCTGGCGGAAGCTGGTAAGATTGTGTCATTATCCACAGTAAAACCAGTACTGTATCAACATGAGCTGAAAGGTCACTCTGCCAGGAAGAAGCCATTACGCCAAAAGAAAAAAAAATAAATCCAGATTAATGTTTGCAAATGCACATGGGAACAAAGACCTTAATTTTTGGAGACTTGTCCTGTGGTCTGACAAAACTAAAATTGAACTGTTTGTCCATAGTGACCATCGTTGCTTTTGGAGGAAATAGGGAGAAGGTTTGAAGCCTAAGAACATCATCCAAACTGTGAAACACGGGGGCGGCAGTATCATGTTGTGGGGTTGTTTTGCTGCAGGAGGGACTGGTGCACTTCACAAAATAGATGGCATCATGAGGAAAGAAGATTATGTGGCAATACTGAAGAACATCTCAAGACATCAGCTAGGAACTTAAAGCTTGGGCGGAAATGGGTCTTCCAAATGCACAATCACCCGAAGCTACTGCCAAACTGGTTACAATGTGGCCTAAGGATAACAAAGTAAATGTTTTGGAGTGGCCATCACAAAACCCTTATCTCAATCCTTTTGAAAATTTATTGGCAAAGCTGAAAAGGCAGATGTGAGCGAGACGAGCTACAAACATGGTTCAGTTACATTAGTTCTGTCAGGAGGAATCGGCCCAAATTCCACCAACTATTGTGAGAAGCTTGTGGTATGCAACCGCCTCAGGCCTCAGGGGTTGCTCGTTTAACGGGCATCTGCTAGCGTAATGGCCAGGCTTGTTGCACCTGTAGCACACAGGTGGCTCATACCGCGGGTCGAGATCCAAAACGTTTCACCCAAGTCACACAGGGAAAGGGCAATGCCACCAAATACTAATGAAATGGATGGAAACTTTTGACTTTGCAGAAAGTAATAAAAATGCCTGAAAACATTCTCTTTCTCATTATTCAAGCATTTGCAAATATAAAAATGTTTGATTCCTAATTGACCAAAAATGGGAAAGGTTTATTCTGATTTCATGTCAGATAGTTAGAAAAACCTGCAGATGTGTCTGTATAGAGAGCGAATGGAAAAACCTGCAGATGTGTCTGTATAGAGAGCGAAGGGAAAAACTTGCAGATGTGTCTGTATAGAGAGCGGAGGGAAAGACCTGCAGATGTGTCTTTGTAGAGAGCGGAGGGAAACTTCTGGTTTCAACTGTATGTAGCTAGTGCAGTCTATGAGGATCTGTAGCTGATGCACTGTATGGGGGTCTGGAACTAGTGCACTGTATGGGGGAGTCTGGACCTGGTGCACTGTATGAGGAGGTCTAGCGCTGGTGCACTGTATGGAGAGGTCTAGAGCTGGTGCACTGTATGGAGAGGTCTGAAGCTGGTGCACTGAATGGGGGGCTCTGGAGCTGGTGCACTGTATGGGGGGTCTGGAGCTAGTGCACTGTATGGAGGGTCTGGAGCTGGTGCACTGTAAGGGGGGCATTGAGCTGGTGCACTGTATAGAGGATCTGGAGCTGGTGCACTGTAAGGGGGGCATTGAGCTGGTGCACTGTATGAGGAGGTCTAGTGCTGGTGCACTGTATGGAGGAGTCTGAAGCTGGTGCACTGAATGGGGGGCTCTGGAGCTGGTGCACTGTATGGGGGGTCTGGAGCTGGTGCACTGCATGAGGGTCTAGAGCTGGTGCACTGTATGGAGGATCTGGAGCTGGTGCACTGTATGGCGGATCTGGTGCACTGTATGGGGGGTATGGAGCTGGTGCACTGTATCGAGGATCTGGACCTGGTGCACTGTATTGGGGTCTGGAGCTGGTGCACTGTATGGGGGTCTGGAGCTGGTGCACTGTATGGGATTCTGGAGCTGGTGCACTGTATGGAGGATCTGGAGCTGGTGCACTGTATGGAGGATCTGGAGCTGGGGCACTGTGTGGGGGTCTGGAGCTGTTGCACTGTATGGGGATCTGGAGCTGGTGCACTGTATGGTGGTCTATAGCTGGTGCACTGCATGGAGGATCTGGAGCTGGTGCACTGTATGGGAGGGTTTGGAGCTGGTGCACTGTATGGAGGATCTGGAGCTGGTGCACTGTATGGGAGGGTCTGGAGCTGGTGCACTGTATGGAGGATCTGGAGCTGGTGCACTGTATGGGAGGATCTGGAGCTGGTGCACTGTATGGGAGGGTCTGGAGCTGGTGCACTGTATGGAGGATCTGGAGCTGGTGCACTGTATGAGAGGGTCTGGAGCTGGTGCACTGTATGGAGGGTCTGGAGCTGGTGCACTGTATGGAGAGTCTGGAGCTGTGCACTGTATGGAGGATCTGGAGCTGGTGCACTGTATGGGAGGGTCTGGAGCTGGTGCACTGTATGGAGGGTCTGGAGCTGGTGCACTGTATGGGAGGATCTGGAGCTGGTGCACTGTATGGGAGGGTCTGGAGCTGGTGCACTGTATGGAGGGTCTGGAGCTGGTGCACTGTATGGGAGGGTCTGGAGCTGGTGCACTGTATGGAGGATCTGGAGCTGGTGCACTTAATGGAGGATCTGGAGCTGGTGCACTGTATCGGGGGTATGGAGCTGTTGCACTGTATGGAGGATCTGGAGCTGGTGCACTGTATGGTGGTCTATAGCTGGTGCACTGCATGGAGGATCTGGAGCTGGTGCACTGTATGGGAGGGTTTGGAGCTGGTGCACTGTATGGAGGATCTGGAGCTGGTGCACTGTATGGGAGGGTCTGGAGCTGGTGCACTGTATGGAGGATCTGGAGCTGATGCACTGTATGGGAGGATCTGGAGCTGGTGCACTGTATGGGAGGGTCTGGAGCTGGTGCACTGTATGGAGGATCTGGAGCTGGTGCACTGTATGAGAGGGTCTGGAGCTGGTGCACTGTATGGAGGGTCTGGAGCTGGTGCACTGTATGGAGAGTCTGGAGCTGTGCACTGTATGGAGGATCTGGAGCTGGTGCACTGTATGGGAGGGTCTGGAGCTGGTGCACTGTATGGAGGGTCTGGAGCTGGTGCACTGTATGGGAGAATCTGGAGCTGGTGCACTGTATGGGAGGGTCTGGAGCTGGTGCACTGTATGGAGGGTCTGGAGCTGGTGCACTGTATGGGAGGGTCTGGAGCTGGTGCACTGTATGGAGGATCTGGAGCTGGTGCACTTAATGGAGGATCTGGAGCTGGTGCACTGTATGGTGGTCTATAGCTGGTGCACTGCATGGAGGATCTGGAGCTGGTGCACTGTATGGGAGGGTTTGGAGCTGGTGCACTGTATGGAGGATCTGAAGCTGGTGCACTGTATGGGAGGGTCTGGAGCTGGTGCACTGTATGGAGGATCTGGAGCTGGTGCACTGTATGGGAGGATCTGGAGCTGGTGCACTGTATGGGAGGGTCTGGAGCTGGTGCACTGTATGGAGGATCTGGAGCTGGTGCACTGTATGAGAGGGTCTGGAGCTGGTGCACTGTATGGGAGGGTCTGGAGCTGGTGCACTGTATGGAGGATCTGGAGCTGGTGCACTGTATGGGAGGGTCTGGAGCTGGTGCACTGTATGGAGGATCTGGAGCTGGTGCACTGTATGGGAGGGTCTGGAGCTGGTGCACTGTATGGAGGGTCTGGAACTGGTGCACTGTATGGGAGGGTCTGGAGCTGGTGCACTGTATGGAGGATCTGGAGCTGGTGCACTTAATGGAGGATCTGGAGCTGGTGCACTGTATCGGGGGTATGGAGCTGGTGCAGTGTATGGAGGATCTGGAGCTGGTGCACTGTATGGGGGTCTGGAGCTGGTGCACTGTATGGGGGTCTGGAGCTGGTGCACTGTATGGGGATCTGGAGCTGGTGCACTGTATGGAGGGTCTGGAGCTGGAGCAATGTATGGGGGTCTGGAGCTGGTGCACTGTATGGAGGATCTGGAGCTGGTGCACTGTATGGGGGAGGGTCTGGAGCTGGTGCACTGTATGGAGGGTCTGGAGCTGGTGCACTGTATGGGAGGGTCTGGAGCTGGTGCACTGTATGGGAGGGTCTGGAGCTGGTGCACTGTATGGAGGGTCTGGAGCTGGTGCACTGTATGGGAGGGTCTGAAGCTGGTGCACTGTATGGAAGATCTGGAGCTGGTGCACTGTATGGAGGATCTGGAGCTGGTGCACTGTATCGGGGGTATGGAGCTGGTGCAGTGTATGGAGGATCTGGAGCTGGTGCACTGTATGGGGGTCTGGAGCTGGTGCACTGTATGGGGGTCTGGAGCTGGTGCACTGTATGGGGATCTGGAGCTGGTGCACTGTATGGAGGGTCTGGAGCTGGGGCAATGTATGGGGGTCTGGAGCTGGTGCACTGTATGGAGGATCTGGAGCTGGTGCACTGTATGGGGGAGGGTCTGGAGCTGGTGCACTGTATGGAGGGTCTGGAGCTGGTGCACTGTATGGGAGGGTCTGGAGCTGGTGCACTGTATGGGAGGGTCTGGAGCTGGTGCACTGTATGGAGGGTCTGGAGCTGGTGCACTGTATGGGAGGGTCTGAAGCTGGTGCACTGTATGGAAGATCTGGAGCTGGTGCACTGTATGGAGGATCTGGAGCTGGTGCACTGTATCGGGGGTATGGAGCTGGTGCAGTGTATGGAGGATCTGGAGCTGGTGCACTGTATGGGGGTCTGGAGCTGGTGCACTGTATGGGGGAGGGTCTGGGGCTGGTGCACTGTATGGAGGATCTGGAGCTGGTGCACTGTATGGAGGGTCTGGAGCTGGTGCACTGTATGGAGGGTCTGGAACTGGTGCACTGTATGGGAGGGTCTGGAGCTGGTGCACTGTATGGGAGGGTCTGGAGCTGGTGCACTGTATGGCGGTCTGGAGCTGGTGCACTGTATGGAGGGTCTGGAGCTGGTGCACTGTATGGAGGGTCTGGAGCTGGTGCACTGAATGGGGGGCTCTGGAGCTGGTGCACTGTATGGAGGGTCTGGAGCTGGTGCACTGTATGCAGGGTCTGGAGCTGGTGCACTGTATGGAGGGTCTGGGCTGGTGCACTGTATGGAGGATCTGGTGCACTGTATGGGGGGTCTAGATCTGGTGCACTGTATGGAGGATCTGGAGCTGGTGCACTGTATGGGGGGTCTGGAGCTGATGCACTGTATGGAGGATCTGGAGCTGGTGCACTGTATGGAGGATCTGGAGCTGGTGCACTGTATGGGGGTCTGGAGCTGGTGCACTGTATGGAGGATCTGGAGCTGGTGCATTGTATGGAGGATCTGGAGCTGGTGCACTGTATGGGGGGTCTGGAGCTGATGCACTGTATGGGGGTCTGGAGCTGGTGCACTGTATGGAGGATCTGGAACTGGTGCACTGTATGGGGGGTCTGGAGCTGATGCACTGTATGGGGGTCTGGAGCTGGTGCACTGTATGGGGGTCTGGAGCTGGTGCACTGTATGGAGGATCTGGAGCTGGTGCACTGTATGGAGGATCTCGACCTGGTGCACTGTATGTAGGATCTGGAGCTGGTGCACTGTATGGGGGGTCTGGAGCTGATGCACTGTATGGGGGTCTGGAGCTGGTGCACTGTATGGGGGTCTGGAGCTGGTGCACTGTATGGAGGATCTGGAGCTGGTGCACTGTATGGGGTCTGGAGCTGGTGCACTGTATGGGGGTCTGGAGCTGGTGCACTGTATGGAGGATCTGGAGCTGGTGCACTGTATGGGGGTCTGGAGCTGGTGCACTGTATGGAGGATCTGGAGCTGGTGCACTGTATGGAGGATCTGGAGCTGGTGCACTGTATGGAGGATCTGGAGCTGGTGCACTGTATGTAGGATCTGGAGCTGGTGCACTGTATGGGGGGGTCTGGAGCTGATGCACTGTATGGGGGTCTGGAGCTGGTGCACTGTATGGGGGTCTGGAGTTGGTGCATTGTATGGAGGATCTGGAGCTGGTGCACTGTATGTAGGATCTGGAGCTGGTGCACTGTATGGGGGGTCTGGAGCTGATGCACTGTATGGGGGTCTGGAGCTGGTGCACTGTATGGGGGGTCTGGAGCTGGTGCACTGTATGTAGGATCTGGAGCTGGTGCACTGTATGGGGGGGTCTGGAGCTGGTGCACTGTATGGGGGTCTGGAGCTGGTGCACTGTATGGGGGCCTGGAGTTGGTGCATTGTATGGAGGATCTGGAGCTGGTGCACTGTATGGGGGTCTGGAGCTGGTGCACTGTATGGGGGTCTGGAGTTGGTGCATTGTATGGAGGATCTGGAGCTGGTGCACTGTATGGGGGTCTGGAGTTGGTGCACTGTATGGAGGATCTGGAGCTGGTGCACTGTATGGGGGCCTGGAGTTGGTGCATTGTATGTAGGATCTGGAGCTGGTGCACTGTATGGGGGGTCTGGAGCTGATGCACTGTATGGGGGTCTGGAGTTGGTGCACTGTATGGGGGGTCTGGAGCTGGTGCAGTGTATGTAGGATCTGGAGCTGGTGCACTGTATGGGGGGGTCTGGAGCTGGTGCACTGTATGGGGGTCTGGAGCTGGTGCACTGTATGGGGGCCTGGAGTTGGTGCATTGTATGGAGGATCTGGAGCTGGTGCACTGTATGGGGGTCTGGAGCTGGTGCACTGTATGGGGGTCTGGAGTTGGTGCATTGTATGGAGGATCTGGAGCTGGTGCACTGCATGGGGGTCTGGAGTTGGTGCACTGTATGGAGGATCTGGAGCTGGTGCACTGTATGGGGGCCTGGAGTTGGTGCATTGTATGGAGGATCTGGAGCTGGTGCACTGTATGGGGGTCTGGAGCTGGTGCACTGTATGGGGGTCTGGAGTTGGTGCACTGTATGGAGGATCTGGAGCTGGTGCACTGTATGGGGGTCTGGAGCTGGTGCACTGTATGGGGGTCTGGAGTTGGTGCATTTTATGGAGGATCTGGAGCTGGTGCACTGTATGGGAGGGTCTGGAGCTGGTGCACTGTATGGGGGGTCTGGAGCTGGTGCACTGTATGGAGGATCTGGAGCTGGTGCACTGTATGGGAGGGTCTGGAGCTGGTGCACTGTATGGGGGTCTGGAGTTGGTGCATTGTATGGAGGATCTGGAGCTGGTGCACTGTATGGGGGTCTGGAGCTGGTGCACTGTATGGGGGTCTGGAGTTGGTGCATTGTATGGGGGGTCTGGAGCTGGTGCACTGTATGGGGGTCTGGAGCTGGTGCACTGTATGGGGGTCTGGAGTTGGTGCATTGTATGGGGGGTCTGGAGCTGGTGCACTGTATGGGGGTCTGGAGCTGGTGCACTGTATGGGGGTCTGGAGCTGGTGCACTGTATGGGGGGTCTGGAGCTGGTGCACTGTATGGGGGTCTGGAGCTGGTGCACTGTATGGGGGGTCAGGAGCTGGTGCACTGTATGGGGGTCTGGAGCTGGTGCACTGTATGGGGGTCTGGAGCTGGTGCACTGTATGGGGATCTGGAGCTGGTGCACTGTATGGGGGGTCTGGAGCTGGTGCACTGTATGGGGGGTCTGGAGCTGGTGCACTGTATGGGGGTCTGGAGCTGGTGCACTGTATGGGGGGTCTGGAGCTGGTGCACTGTATGGGGGTCTGGAGCTGGTGCACTGTATGGGGGTCTGGAGCTGGTGCACTGTATGGGAGGGTCTGGAGCTGGTGCACTGTATGGAGGGTCTGGAGCTGGTGCACTGTATGGGAGGGTCTGAAGCTGGTGCACTGTATGGAAGATCTGGAGCTGGTGCACTGTATGGAGGATCTGGAGCTGGTGCACTGTATCGGGGGTATGGAGCTGGTGCAGTGTATGGAGGATCTGGAGCTGGTGCACTGTATGGGGGTCTGGAGCTGGTGCACTGTATGGGGGTCTGGAGCTGGTGCACTGTATGGGGATCTGGAGCTGGTGCACTGTATGGAGGGTCTGGAGCTGGGGCAATGTATGGGGGTCTGGAGCTGGTGCACTGTATGGAGGATCTGGAGCTGGTGCACTGTATGGGGGAGGGTCTGGAGCTGGTGCACTGTATGGAGGGTCTGGAGCTGGTGCACTGTATGGGAGGGTCTGGAGCTGGTGCACTGTATGGGAGGGTCTGGAGCTGGTGCACTGTATGGAGGGTCTGGAGCTGGGGCACTGTATGGGAGGGTCTGAAGCTGGTGCACTGTATGGAAGATCTGGAGCTGGTGCACTGTATGGAGGATCTGGAGCTGGTGCACTGTATCGGGGGTATGGATCTGGTGCAGTGTATGGAGGATCTGGAGCTGGTGCACTGTATGGGGGTCTGGAGCTGGTGCACTGTATGGGGGAGGGTCTGGGGCTGGTGCACTGTATGGAGGATCTGGAGCTGGTGCACTGTATGGAGGGTCTGGAGCTGGTGCACTGTATGGAGGGTCTGGAACTGGTGCACTGTATGGGAGGGTCTGGAGCTGGTGCACTGTATGGGAGGGTCTGGAGCTGGTGCACTGTATGGCGGTCTGGAGCTGGTGCACTGTATGGAGGGTCTGGAGCTGGTGCACTGTATGGAGGGTCTGGAGCTGGTGCACTGAATGGGGGGCTCTGGAGCTGGTGCACTGTATGGAGGGTCTGGAGCTGGTGCACTGTATGCAGGGTCTGGAGCTGGTGCACTGTATGGAGGGTCTGGGCTGGTGCACTGTATGGGGGGTCTGGAGCTGGTGCACTGTATGGAGGGTCTGGGCTGGTGCACTGTATGGGGGGTCTAGATCTGGTGCACTGTATGGAGGATCTGGAGCTGGTGCACTGTATGGGGGGTCTGGAGCTGATGCACTGTATGGAGGATCTGGAGCTGGTGCACTGTATGGAGGATCTGGAGCTGGTGCACTGTATGGGGGTCTGGAGCTGGTGCACTGTATGGAGGATCTGGAGCTGGTGCATTGTATGGAGGATCTGGAGCTGGTGCACTGTATGGGGGGGTCTGGAGCTGATGCACTGTATGGGGGTCTGGAGCTGGTGCACTGTATGGAGGATCTGGAACTGGTGCACTGTATGGGGGGTCTGGAGCTGATGCACTGTATGGGGGTCTGGAGCTGGTGCACTGTATGGGGGTCTGGAGCTGGTGCACTGTATGGAGGATCTGGAGCTGGTGCACTGTATGGAGGATCTCGACCTGGTGCACTGTATGTAGGATCTGGAGCTGGTGCACTGTATGGGGGGTCTGGAGCTGATGCACTGTATGGGGGTCTGGAGCTGGTGCACTGTATGGGGGTCTGGAGCTGGTGCACTGTATGGAGGATCTGGAGCTGGTGCACTGTATGGGGTCTGGAGCTGGTGCACTGTATGGGGGTCTGGAGCTGGTGCACTGTATGGAGGATCTGGAGCTGGTGCACTGTATGGGGGTCTGGAGCTGGTGCACTGTATGGAGGATCTGGAGCTGGTGCACTGTATGGAGGATCTGGAGCTGGTGCACTGTATGGAGGATCTGGAGCTGGTGCACTGTATGTAGGATCTGGAGCTGGTGCACTGTATGGGGGGGTCTGGAGCTGATGCACTGTATGGGGGTCTGGAGCTGGTGCACTGTATGGGGGTCTGGAGTTGGTGCATTGTATGGAGGATCTGGAGCTGGTGCACTGTATGTAGGATCTGGAGCTGGTGCACTGTATGGGGGTCTGGAGCTGATGCACTGTATGGGGGTCTGGAGCTGGTGCACTGTATGGGGGTCTGGAGCTGGTGCACTGTATGTAGGATCTGGAGCTGGTGCACTGTATGGGGGGGTCTGGAGCTGGTGCACTGTATGGGGGTCTGGAGCTGGTGCACTGTATGGGGGCCTGGAGTTGGTGCATTGTATGGAGGATCTGGAGCTGGTGCACTGTATGGGGGTCTGGAGCTGGTGCACTGTATGGGGGTCTGGAGTTGGTGCATTGTATGGAGGATCTGGAGCTGGTGCACTGTATGGGGGTCTGGAGTTGGTGCACTGTATGGAGGATCTGGAGCTGGTGCACTGTATGGGGGCCTGGAGTTGGTGCATTGTATGTAGGATCTGGAGCTGGTGCACTGTATGGGGGGTCTGGAGCTGATGCACTGTATGGGGGTCTGGAGTTGGTGCACTGTATGGGGGGTCTGGAGCTGGTGCACTGTATGTAGGATCTGGAGCTGGTGCACTGTATGGGGGGGTCTGGAGCTGGTGCACTGTATGGGGGTCTGGAGCTGGTGCACTGTATGGGGGCCTGGAGTTGGTGCATTGTATGGAGGATCTGGAGCTGGTGCACTGTATGGGGGTCTGGAGCTGGTGCACTGTATGGGGGTCTGGAGTTGGTGCATTGTATGGAGGATCTGGAGCTGGTGCACTGTATGGGGGTCTGGAGTTGGTGCACTGTATGGAGGATCTGGAGCTGGTGCACTGTATGGGGGCCTGGAGTTGGTGCATTGTATGGAGGATCTGGAGCTGGTGCACTGTATGGGGGTCTGGAGCTGGTGCACTGTATGGGGGTCTGGAGTTGGTGCACTGTATGGAGGATCTGGAGCTGGTGCACTGTATGGGGGTCTGGAGCTGGTGCACTGTATGGGGGTCTGGAGTTGGTGCATTGTATGGAGGATCTGGAGCTGGTGCACTGTATGGGAGGGTCTGGAGCTGGTGCACTGTATGGGGGGTCTGTAGCTGGTGCACTGTATGGAGGATCTGGAGCTGGTGCACTGTATGGGAGGGTCTGGAGCTGGTGCACTGTATGGGGGTCTGGAGTTGGTGCATTGTATGGAGGATCTGGAGCTGGTGCACTGTATGGGGGTCTGGAGCTGGTGCACTGTATGGGGGTCTGGAGTTGGTGCATTGTATGGGGGGTCTGGAGCTGGTGCACTGTATGGGGGTCTGGAGCTGGTGCACTGTATGGGGGTCTGGAGTTGGTGCATTGTATGGGGGGTCTGGAGCTGGTGCACTGTATGGGGGTCTGGAGCTGGTGCACTGTATGGGGGTCTGGAGCTGGTGCACTGTATGGGGGGTCTGGAGCTGGTGCACTGTATGGGGGTCTGGAGCTGGTGCACTGTATGGGGGGTCAGGAGCTGGTGCACTGTATGGGGGGTCTGGAGCTGGTGCACTGTATGGGGGGTCTGGAGCTGGTGCACTGTATGGGGGTCTGGAGCTGGTGCACTGTATGGGGGTCTGGAGCTGGTGCACTGTATGGGGGGTCAGGAGCTGGTGCACTGTATGGGGGTCTGGAGCTGGTGCACTGTATGGGGGTCTGGAGCTGGTGCACTGTATGGGGATCTGGAGCTGGTGCACTGTATGGGGGGTCTGGAGCTGGTGCACTGTATGGGGGTCTGGAGCTGGTGCACTGTATGGGGGGTCTGGAGCTGGTGCACTGTATGGGGGTCTGGAGCTGGTGCACTGTATGGGGGTCTGGAGCTGGTGCACTGTATGGGGGGTCTGGAGCTGGTGCACTGTATGGGGGTCTGGAGCTGGTGCACTGTATGGGGGGTCAGGAGCTGGTGCACTGTATGGGGGGTCTGGAGCTGGTGCACTGTATGGGGGGTCTGGAGCTGGTGCACTGTATGGGGGTCTGGAGCTGGTGCACTGTATGGGGGTCTGGAGCTGGTGCACTGTATGGGGGGTCAGGAGCTGGTGCACTGTATGGGGGTCTGGAGCTGGTGCACTGTATGGGGGTCTGGAGCTGGTGCACTGTATGGGGATCTGGAGCTGGTGCACTGTATGGGGGGTCTGGAGCTGGTGCACTGTATGGGGGTCTGGAGCTGGTGCACTGTATGGGGGGTCTGGAGCTGGTGCACTGTATGGGGGTCTGGAGCTGGTGCACTGTATGGGGGGTCAGGAGCTGGTGCACTGTATGGGGGTCTGGAGCTGGTGCACTGTATGGGGGTCTGGAGCTGGTGCACTGTATGGGGATCTGAAGCTGGTGCACTGTATGGGGGGTCTGGAGCTGGTGCACTGTATGGGGGTCTGGAGCTGGTGCACTGTATGGGGGGTCAGGAGCTGGTGCACTGTATGGGGGTCTGGAGCTGGTGCACTGTATGGGGGTCTGGAGCTGGTGCACTGTATGGGGATCTGGAGCTGGTGCACTGTATGGGGGGTCTGGAGCTGGTGCACTGTATGGGGGTCTGGAGCTGGTGCACTGTATGGGGGGTCTGGAGCTGGTGCACTGTATGGGGGTCTGGAGCTGGTGCACTGTATGGGGGTCTGGAGCTGGTGCACTGTATGGGGGGTCTGGAGCTGGTGCACTGTATGGGGGTCTGGAGCTGGTGCACTGTATGGGGGTCTGGAGCTGGTGCACTGTATGGGGGGTCTGGAGCTGGTGCACTGTATGGGGGTCTGGAGCTGGTGCACTGTATGGGGGTCTGGAGCTGGTGCACTGTATGGGGGGTCTGGAGCTGGTGCACTGTATGGGGGTCTGGAGCTGGTGCACTGTATGGGGGTCTGGAGCTGGTGCACTGTATGGGGGGTCTGGAGCTGGTGCACTGTATGGGGGTCTGGAGCTGGTGCACTGTATGGGGGTCTGGAGCTGGTGCACTGTATGGGGGGTCTGGAGCTGGTGCACTGTATGGGGGTCTGGAGCTGGTGCACTGTATGGGGGTCTGGAGCTGGTGCACTGTATGGGGGGTCTGGAGCTGGTGCACTGTATGGGGGTCTGGAGCTGGTGCACTGTATGGGGGGTCTGGAGCTGGTGCACTGTATGGGGGGTCTGGAGCTGGTGCACTGTATGGGGGTCTGGAGCTGGTGCACTGTATGGGGGTCTGGAGCTGGTGCACTGTATGGGGGGTCAGGAGCTGGTGCACTGTATGGGGGTCTGGAGCTGGTGCACTGTATGGGGGTCTGGAGCTGGTGCACTGTATGGGGATCTGGAGCTGGTGCACTGTATGGGGGGTCTGGAGCTGGTGCACTGTATGGGGGTCTGGAGCTGGTGCACTGTATGGGGGGTCTGGAGCTGGTGCACTGTATGGGGGTCTGGAGCTGGTGCACTGTATGGGGGTCTGGAGCTGGTGCACTGTATGGGGGGTCAGGAGCTGGTGCACTGTATGGGGGTCTGGAGCTGGTGCACTGTATGGGGGTCTGGAGCTGGTGCACTGTATGGGGATCTGGAGCTGGTGCACTGTATGGGGGGTCTGGAGCTGGTGCACTGTATGGGGGTCTGGAGCTGGTGCACTGTATGGGGGGTCTGGAGCTGGTGCACTGTATGGGGGTCTGGAGCTGGTGCACTGTATGGGGGTCTGGAGCTGGTGCACTGTATGGGGGGTCTGGAGCTGGAGCACTGTATGGGGGTCTGGAGCTGGTGCACTGTATGGGGGTCTGGAGCTGGTGCACTGTATGGGGGGTCTGGAGCTGGTGCACTGTATGGGGGTCTGGAGCTGGTGCACTGTATGGGGGTCTGGAGCTGGTGCACTGTATGGGGGTCTGGAGCTGGTGCACTGTATGGGGGTCTGGAGCTGGTGCACTGTATGGGGGTCTGGAGTTGGTGCATTGTATGGAGGATCTGGAGCTGGTGCACTGTATGGGGGTCTGGAGCTGGTGCATTGTATGGGGGTCTGGAGCTGGTGCAGTGTATGGGGATCTGGAGCTGGTGCACTGTATGGGGGTCTGGAGTTGGTGCACTGTATGGAGGATCTGGAGCTGGTGCAATGTATGGAGGGTCTGGAGTTGGTGCATTGTATGGAGGATCTGGAGCTGGTGCACTGTATGGGGGTCTGGAGCTGGTGCATTGTATGGGGGTCTGGAGCTGGTGCAGTGTATGGGGATCTGGAGCTGGTGCACTGTATGGGGGTCTGGAGTTGGTGCATTGTATGGAGGATCTGGAGCTGGTGCACTGTATGGGGGTCTGGAGCTGGTGCATTGTATGGGGGTCTGGAGCTGGTGCAGTGTATGGGGATCTGGAGCTGGTGCACTGTATGGGGGTCTGGAGTTGGTGCACTGTATGGAGGATCTGGAGCTGGTGCAATGTATGGAGGGTCTGGAGTTGGTGCACTGTATGGGGGTCTGGAGTTGGTGCATTGTATGGAGGATCTGGAGCTGGTGCACTGTATGGGGGGTCTGGAGCTGGTGCATTGTATGGAGGATCTGGAGCTGGTGCACTGTATGGGGGTCTGGAGCTGGTGCATTGTATGGGGGTCTGGAGCTGGTGCAGTGTATGGGGGTCTTGAGCTGGTGCACTGTATGGGGGTCTGGAGCTGGTGCACTGTATGGGGGTCTGGAGCTGGTGCAGTGTATGGGGATCTGGAGCTGGTGCACTGTATGGGGGTCTGGAGCTGGTGCACTGTATGGGGGTCTGGAGTTGGTGCACTGTATGGAGGATCTGGAGCTGGTGCACTGTATGGGGGTCTGGAGCTGGTGCACTGTATGGGGGTCTGGAGTTGGTGCACTGTATGGGGGTCTGGAGCTGGTGCAGTGTATGGGGGTCTGGAGCTGGTGCACTGTATGGGGGTCTGGAGCTGGTGCACTGTATGGGGGTCTGGAGCTGGTGCACTGTATGGGGGATCTGGAGCTGGTGCACTGTATGGGGGGTCTGGAGCTGGTGCACTGTATGGGGGTCTGGAGCTGGTGCACTGTATGGGGGTATGGAGCTGGTGCACTGTATGGGGGATCTGGAGCTGGTGCACTGTATGGGGGGTCTGGAGCTGGTGCACTGTATGGGGGGTCAGGAGCTGGTGCACTGTATGGGGGTCTGGAGCTGGTGCACTGTATGGGGGTCTGGAGCTGGTGCACTGTATGGGGGTCTGGAGCTGGTGCACTGTATGGGGGGTCTGGAGCTGGTGCACTGTATGGGGGTCTGGAGCTGGTGCACTGTATGGGGGGTCTGGAGCTGGTGCACTGTATGGGGGTATGGAGCTGGTGCACTGTATGGGGGTCTGGAGCTGGTGCACTGTATGGGGGTCTGGAGCTGGTGCACTGTATGGGGGTCTGGAGCTGGTGCACTGTATGGGGGATCTGGAGCTGGTGCACTGTATGGGGGGTCTGGAGCTGGTGCACTGTATGGGGGTCTGGAGCTGGTGCACTGTATGGGGGTCTGGAGCTGGTGCACTGTATGGGGGTCTGGAGCTGGTGCACTGTATGGGGGTCTGGAGCTGGTGCACTGTATGGGAGGGTCTGGAGCTGGTGCACTGTATGGGGGTCTGGAGCTGGTGCACTGTATGGGGGTCTGGAGCTGGTGCACTGTATGGGGGTCTGGAGCTGGTGCACTGTATGGGAGGGTCTGGAGCTGGTGCACTGTATGGGGGATCTGGAGCTGGTGCACTGTATGGGGGGTCTGGAGCTGGTGCACTGTATGGGGGTCTGGAGCTGGTGCACTGTATGGGGGTCTGGAGCTGGTGCACTGTATGGGGGTCTGGAGCTGGTGCACTGTATGGGGGTCTGGAGCTGGTGCACTGTATGGGAGGGTCTGGAGCTGGTGCACTGTATGGGGGTCTGGAGCTGGTGCACTGTATGGGGGTCTGGAGCTGGTGCACTGTATGGGGGTCTGGAGCTGGTGCACTGTATGGGAGGGTCTGGAGCTGGTGCACTGTATGGGGGATCTGGAGCTGGTGCACTGTATGGGGGGTCTGGAGCTGGTGCACTGTATGGGGGTCTGGAGCTGGTGCACTGTATGGGGGTCTGGAGCTGGTGCACTGTATGGGGGTCTGGAGCTGGTGCACTGTATGGGGGTCTGGAGCTGGTGCACTGTATGGGGGGTCTGGAGCTGGTGCACTGTATGGGGGTCTGGAGCTGGTGCACTGTATGGGGGTCTGGAGCTGGTGCACTGTATGGGGGGTCTGGAGCTGGTGCACTGTTCTGCATTTTCCAGGTTTTGCTGTGCTTTTATTGTGTAATCCCGGTGCAGTACACGGGGACTTTGACCTTCAGATTTTCTGTGCGCACCCGATCTTCTTATGCAATGTCATAATCAGCACGAAGTTCTGCAGCGGCTGCAGCTGTCCCCTCCGCTGTGCAGCCAGTGGGTGACTCACGCCGTCAGCTGAGCGGCCGCACACCGGGTCCTGAAGGACAGGAAGCTCCGGCATTGTGCAAGTCCCCGTGTGATTGGCAGGTGACCGGGACACACGTGACCTGCATTCCACACCGAGGATCCACGCGGCTTCCAGTCAGTTCGGGCGCCATGGCAACAGGCGGGTCCTCTCCCCGCGGTGACGTCACGGCTGTTTTCCCCTCAGTGCGGGCGGAGAATCGTGATCCGCACAGATTCCCGGGGACCCCGACCCAGCACGGGGGGCACAAGTCCCAGCACGGGGGGCACAAGTCCCAGCACGGGGGGCACAAGTCCCAGCACGGGGGGCACAAGTCCCAGCACGGGGGGCACAAGTCCCAGCACGGGGGGCACAAGTCCCTGCACGGGGGGCACAAGTCCCAGCACGGGGGGCACAAGTCCCTGCACGGGGGGCACAAGTCCCAGCACGGGGGGCACAAGTCCCTGCACGGGGGGCACAAGTCCCAGCACGGGGGGCACAAGTCCCTGCACGGGGGGCACAAGTCCCTGCACGGGGGGCACAAGTCCCTGCACGGGGGGAACAAGTCCCAGCACGGGGGGCACAAGTCCCAGCACGGGGGGCACAAACACCTCCCCCTCAGAATTATCATATAAGGGCTGAACATGTAGTGTCCTCACAGAATGAGCAACTTATAGCATTAACCCCTTCCTTCCATGGCTATTTTTCTTTTTCGCTTTTTTCTTCCAGTCCTTTTTTTCCTGTTTCCGTCCCCGTACGCGGCCGTTCTCTGCGGGACGAGTTGTAGGTTTGAAAGACTCCAAAATGGGGGAAAAGTGCGGCGCAAAAAGAAAACCGCGATCCCACCATTGTTTTATGGGGTTTCACATTTATGACGTTCGTTGCACTTTTAGATGGAGGAGTGTTTTATACTTTTTTTTATCCCCTTGGAGGACTGGACCCTGCGCTGGTTTAAATATTCCAATCTATAACCCAGGACCAAGATGGCGGGACAGGGTTCTTCAGGACCAAGATGGCAGAGAAAGGGGTCTTCAGGACCAAGATGGCCGGGACAAGGGTCTTCAGGAACAAGATCGCGGGGACAAGGGTCTTCAGGACCAAGATCGTGGGGACAGAGGTCTTCAGGACAAAGATGGCCAGGACAAGGGTCTTCAGGACCAAGATTGCGAGGACAGGGGTCTTCAGGACTAAGATGGCCAGGACAAGGGTCTTCAGGACCAAGATTGCGAGGACAGGGGTCTTCAGGACTAAGATGGCCGGGACAAGGGTCTTCAGGACCAAGATTGCGAGGACAGGGGTCTTCAGGACAAAGATGGCCGGGACAAGGGTCTTTAGGACCAAGATGGCAGGGACAGGGTTCTTCAGGACCAAGATGGCAGGGACAAGGATCTTCAAGACCAACATGGCAGAGAAAGAGGTCTTCAGGACTAAGATGGCCAGGACAAGGGTCTTCAGGACCAAGATCGCGGGGACAGAGGTCTTCATGACAAAGATGGCCGGGACAAGGGTCTTCAGGACCAAGATAGCGGGGTCAGGGGTCTTCAGGACCAAGATCGCGGGGACAGGGGTCTTCAGGACCAAAATGCTAGGGACGGGGGTCTTCAGGATTAAGATGGAGGGGACAGTGTCTTTATGACCAAGATAGCAGGAATGGGGGTCTTGAGGACCAAGATGGCGGGGATGAGGGTCTTCAGGACAAAGATGGTGGGGACGGGGTCTTCAGGACCAATATAGCTGGAACGGGGGTCTTGAGGACCAAGATGGTGGGGACGGGGGTTTTCAGGCCCAAGATGGCAGGAATGAGGGTCTTCAGGATCAAAATAGCAGGGACTGGGGTCTTCAGGACCAATATAGTGGAGACTGGGGTCTTCAAGCCCAAGATGGCGGAGACGGGGGTCTTCAGGACCACGTTGGCGGGATCCGGGATTTTTAGGACTTAGATGGTGGCCTCGGGGGTCTTCCAGGGCCTAATAATAATAATAAAATGGCGGAGACAGGGGTCTTGCAGAACCAAGATGACAGGGATCTTCAGGACCAAGATGATGGGTATAGGGGTCTTCAGGACCAAGATGACAGTGACGGAGGTCTTCCAGGACCAACATGGCAGCGATGGGGCTCTTTCAGGACCAAAATGGCGGCAATGGGGATCTTCCGGGTCCAACATGGCAGCAACGGGGGTGATGCAGGACAAAGATGGCAACAATGGGGGTCTTCCAAGACCAAGATGGCTACTATGGGGATCTTTCAGGATCAAAATGGCGGCAATAAGGGTCTCCTCAGCCTACCCTTCCTTGACTGTCACCCATTGACACCACCATCCTGAATCAAGACCTACAAACTCTCCTGTGAAGACAAACTCACTTATGGATTCTCAGTTAACTCACACTGCAGCCCATAGGAAGTACAACACAGCGGCTGTAGAATGCAAACGCTGCAAATGTATATTTTTTAATGTAAATTAATTTTTAATCCCAGATAAAAAAAAAATAAAATAAAAAATTGTCCCTGGAAGTGGAGAAGAATGATCTATTATAGTTTTATAATGTGTCTCAAAAATAGTGTTGGTTGTCCCAGATTTTTTTTTGTAATTATAAGTTGTTTTTGAAAGAAAAAAAAATCACTTTGCAATTCTGATGACCCAAAGATCCGCTGAACCCAATGACTGGCTGCAGCTAAGCCCAGTGATTTGCTGCAGTGGTCACATAAATTCTGATTACATTGACTGCACCGCTGATCCCAGTGATTGCTGCAGCTGAGCCCAGAGATTGGTTGCAGTGGTTACATGAATTCTGATGACATCAACAGCACGACTGAGCCCAGTCATTGGCTGCAGGGGTCACAAGAATGCTGATGACATTGACAGCACCGCTGATCCCAGTGATTGGCTGCAGCTGAGCCCAGTGATTGGATGCAGTGGTTACATGAATTCTGATGACATCGACAACACTGCTGAGCCCAGTGATTGGCTGCAGCTGAGCCCAGTGATTGGATGCAGTGGTTACATGAATTCTGATGACATCGACAACACTGCTGAGCCCAGTGATTGGCTGCAGCTGAGCCCAGTGATTGGATGCAGTGGTTACATGAATTCTGATGACATCGACAACACTGCTGAGCCCAGTGATTGGTTGCAGGGGTCACATGAATTCTGATGACATCGACAGCACCGCTGAGCCCAGTGATTTTCTGCAGTGGTCACATGAATTCTGATGATATCAACAGCACCGCTGATCCCAGTGATTGGATGCAGTGGTCACATGAATTCTGATGACATCGACAGCACCGCTGAGCCCAGTGATTGGCTGCAGTGGTCACATGAATTCTGATTACATTGACTGCACCGCTGATCCCAGTGATTGCTGCAGCTGAGCCCAGAGATTGGTTGCAGTGGTTACATGAATTCTGATGACATCAACAGCACGACTGAGCCCAGTCATTGGCTGCAGGGGTCACAAGAATTCTGATGACATTGACAGCACCGCTGATCCCAGTGATTGGCTGCAGCTGAGCCCAATGATTGGATGCAGTGGTTACATGAATTCTGATGACATCGACAACACTGCTGAGCCTAGTGATTGGCTGCAGCTGAGCCCAGTGATTGGTTGCAGGGGTCACATGAATTCTGATGACATCGACAGCACCGCTGAGCCCAGTGATTTTCTGCAGTGGTCACATGAATTCTGATGATATCAACAGCACCGCTGATCCCAGTGATTGGATGCAGTGGTCACATGAATTCTGATGACATCGACAGCACCGCTGAGCCCAGTGATTGGCTGCAGTGGTCACATGAATTCTGATTACATTGACTGCACCGCTGATCCCAGTGATTGCTGCAGCTGAGCCCAGAGATTGGTTGCAGTGGTTACATGAATTCTGATGACATCAACAGCACGACTGAGCCCAGTCATTGGCTGCAGGGGTCACAAGAATTCTGATGACATTGACAGCACCGCTGATCCCAGTGATTGGCTGCAGCTGAGCCCAATGATTGGATGCAGTGGTTACATGAATTCTGATGACATCGACAACACTGCTGAGCCTAGTGATTGGCTGCAGCTGAGCCCAGTGATTGGTTGCAGGGGTCACATGAATTCTGATGACATCGACAGCTCCGCTGAGCCCAGTGATTTGCTGCAGTGCTCACATGAATTCTGATGACATCGACAGCACCGCTGAGCCCAGTGATTGGCTGCAGTGGTCACATGAATTCTGATTACATTGACTGCACCGCTGATCCCAGTGATTGCTGCAGCTGAGCCCAGAGATTGGTTGCAGTGGTTACATGAATTCTGATGACATCGACAGCACCGCTGATGCCAGTGATTGGCTGCAGCTGAGCCCAGTGATTGGTGGGTACATGAATTCTGATGACATTGACTGCACCACTAAAATAATCAAAATAATCAAAATGGCAGAATCCGGTCCAAAGAAATAGATCAGAACGTCACGTGGACCCCAAAATGGTGACAATAAGAAATAAAAGCCCATTGTGCACATTAATGGGTGATGGCGGCTCTGCTGCCTCATGGACCCCGGATTCTGCTGTTTTGGGGCCGGTGGCTGCAGACGCTGGGACTCCCAGGACTGGGGATGCGGCGGTCGCAGCAGCATGGTATCATGCACACAATATGGGACTTTATGTTGTCACCACAGACACAGGAAGGACAGGAAGGCGGTGATTGGTCTGATCTCAGGTGTTGCAGGGACCCCCAGCGATGAGGTGATCACTGCTGGTGACATCACTGGGTGACATCACTGCTGATGACTCTTACTCATCCATAGTGAGAAAGGCGACCAATCACAGCCGCCGCCTCCAGCATGGAAAGGGTTATGCCACCAATGCTATCTCCTGGCAACCGTCTTCCCACAACCACCCCGCCCCTCCATCCCCGCGACAGCCAATCGGCGCTCGTTTGCTGAGTAGTAGAGGAGGTTGTGGTGAGGACCGGGAATCTCATTTACATGAGCCAATCAGAGGGCGGTATGTTAATGTCGCGCGCGCTGATTGGCCGGGCAGCCCGGCACATTTAGCCGGGTAGTGTACGGGGGTGAGTCAGACTGACTGGAGCTGAGGAGCAGAGAGGACGGACGCGAGACGCTCGGAGATCACGGACACGATGACACTGGAGGACATCACTGCCGGAGAGCAAAGCATTGGAAAGTAAGCAGTGTGCGCTGCCGGCGGGCGGGCCGACCGGGGGTGCGGGGCCGGGAGCGAGGAATGGCCGGCACTGACCGTTGTTACAGTGCGGGCTGAGTGACCCGCGGGTGTGCGCCGCCATCTAACCCTGTGCTGTCCCCTTCCAGGATGGACCGTGTGGGCTCCGCGCTGGAGGAAGTGCTGCGCAAAGCCAAGGTGCAACGGACGATCACCATCGGGGTGTACGAGGCGGCCAAGCTGCTCAACGTGTAAGTGTCACCGATCGTCTGCAGGGGGCGCACGAGGCTCAGCCACCGACCGGCGGATTTACACGCGGATTGTACAACTTTCCAGCACCCTTCTCCGAGGATCCTGCGACTTGTAGTTACACAGATCGTACGTGCTGACTCCGGGGCCATCATCAGGTTGTGTGCAGCCCCAGCGACTACAGCTGAAGGGGCATGCTGGGCATTGTGGTCCTGCAGGTGGAGTACCACTGCTATTCAGGGCATGCTGGGCATTGAGGTCCTGCAGATGGAGGACCACCGCTATTCAGGGCATGCTGGGCATTGAGGTCCTGCAGATGGAGGACCACCGCTATTCAGGGCATGCTGGGCATTGTGGTCCTGTAGGTGGAGGACCACTGCTATTCAGGGCATGCTGGGCATTGAGGTCCTGTAGGTGGAGGACCACCGCTATTCAGGACATGCTGGGCATTGTGGTCCTGTAGGTGGAGGACCACTGCTATTCAGGGCATGCTGGGCATTGAGGTCCTGCAGATGGAGGACCACCGCTATTCAGGACATGCTGGGCATTGAGGTCCTGCAGATGGAGGACCACCGCTATTCAGGACATGCTGGGCATTGAGGTCCTGCAGATGGAGGACCACCGCTATTCAGGACATGCTGGGCATTGTGGTCCTGCAGGTGGAGGACCACCGCTATTCAGGACATGCTGGGCATTGTGGTCCTGCAGGTGGAGGACCACCGCTATTCAGGACATGCTGGGCATTGAGGTCCTGCAGGTGGAGGACCACCGCTATTCAGGACATGCTGGGCATTGAGGTCCTGCAGATGGAGGACCACTGCTATTCAGGGCATGCTGGGCATTGTGGTCCTGCAGATGGAGGACCACCGCTATTCAGGGCATGCTGGGCATTGTGGTCCTGCAGGTGGAGGACCACCGCTATTCAGGGCATGCTGGGCATTTGTGGTCCTGCAGGTGGAGGACCACTGCTATTCAGGGCATGCTGGGCATTGTGGTCCTGCAGGTGGAGGACCACCGCTATTCAGGGCATGCTGGGCATTGTGGTCCTGCAGGTGGAGGACCACTGCTATTCAGGGCATTGAGGTCCTGTAGGTGGAGGACCACCGCTATTCAGGGCATGCTGGGCATTGAGGTCCTGCAGATGGAGGACCACCGCTATTCAGGACATGCTGGGCATTGAGGTCCTGCAGATGGAGGACCACCGCTATTCAGGGCATGCTGGGCATTCTGGTCCTGCAGATGGAGGACCACCGCTATTCAGGGCATGCTGGGCATTCTGGTCCTGCAGATGGAGGACCACCGCTATTCAGGGCATGCTGGGCATTCTGGTCCTGCAGATGGAGGATCACTCCATGAAGTTAGAGAACTTTCTACAACTTTAGATTGTATGAGATGGAAATTGTTGTATACGTTTTTCTATAACTTTGTGGAGCGGTGACTCTCCAGTGACTGGAAAACTAAAGTGTGGTGGTCAGGGCATGCTGGGAGTTGTAGTTCTGCCTCCACAAGTAAGAGCTCAGCAACTCCCAGGATCACCACTCCGCAGAAAGTTACAGGAAACTTTATACAACTTGGATGATGTTTCCGGGGTCGTCATGTAACAAGTTTTCTATAACTTCATGTAAATTTGTGTTAGTGTCTGTACACTACAATCCCCAGCATGCCCTGACCGCTGCAGCTGCTGGCAGTTATCATATGTAACATCTGGAGAGCTGCAGGTTCAGGATCTCTGATGTGGAGCATGCTGGGCATTGTAGTCCCCACTAGTTCATTGCAGAGTCTGACTCTGATTATTCCTTTTGTTCCAAATCCGCAACATTTAAAGGGAAATTTTGTAAATCAGTTTCCTGGACTGCGACTGTGTTGCATTACTTTCTGTATATCTGGGGGGGGGGCTACACTTTTTTTTATCTTGCAGCCCCCCCCCCCCCCCCCCCCCCCCCCCCCCCCCCCGCATTTATTATTGTTTACTATGTGGGTCCCACATGTGCAGCTGATTAACCCTATGTGCTTTTGCAGGGATCCAGACAATGTGGTGCTTTGTCTTCTGGCCACGGATGAGGCGGAGGATCAGGACGTGGCGCTGCAGATCCACTTCACTCTGATCCAGGCGTTCTGCTGCGAGAATGACATCAACATCCTGAGAGTGAGCAACATGAGCCGGCTGGCCGAGATCCTGGGCGGCTCCGACAAGGCCGGGGAACCTGCCGACCTGCATTGTATTCTAATCAACGTAGGTGACATTCTGTCAGGGAGGGGGCGGGCGGCTGCTGCCGAATTCCAGGCCTCGCACCTGAACGCGGATTGTTGTGGGTCACTGCCTTCAGGACAACATTCCCTTTTTTGTTGATGGCAACACAAAGTCCGCCCCAAACCTGTCCGATCTGTAAACTTTTACAAGTCCTTGAGTTGTCATTTAAAGTCGTGTCCCGGCTTTTCTAGGAAATCTAGGTGCATTTTTCCGCTGCGTTTTTGCGTGTTTTTTTTTGGGTGCGGTTTTGGTCTAAAAACAGAATTTTCATTTTTGCTGTCCACACAGTGCAGTTTTGTTTTCGTGGTGACCACAAAGATGCAACATGTCAATTATTCTGCGTTTTTGCCAGCGGTTTTCATCCATGCAATGCATTGGAAAAACCCGCTAAAATGCCTGCACTTTTTTTTTTTTTTATGCATTTTTTTACCGTGGAGCGTTTGTGCATTTTAGCGGCCAAAAACGCAGCATTTTTGTCATACAAAAACGCAGCGTGTGCACATAGCCTAACCGTACTCCGGTTAGAGGTCACCCAGCTTTCCCAGACTTCTGAATGGCAAAACTGAAAATATCGGAGACCCAATCCTAGTTTAACCTTACCCTGGTTAAAGGTCACCCAGCTTTCCCAGACGTCTGAATGGCAAATCTCAGTTTTGCAATTCTAGACCCAATCCTAGCAATAGGTTTTTTTTTTTTTTTTTTTTTTTTTTTTTTAGGAACTTGAAAGAAAACAAACTCTTTAAAATCTTATTTTAAAGAGACAGGCACATAAAAAAAAAATATTCCTGTGCATAATAAATATTATGCTCATGACTTGATGTATAGAAGCCAGTGTTGTAAACCTTACAAAGGACACCTGTGCTTTTTTTTTTATTTATTTATTTATTTATTTATTTTTTTTATTTCCGACCTCTACACCTACGTCTTTTACCGCACCCCGGTGGCAGCACTTCCGCCCCCCCCCCCCCCCCAAGCGCAGAACAATTGACGCTCAGAGGGTATTGTAAGCCCGTCCTGCCCTGCCCACGGCTGCCAGCTCCCTGCTTATTTCACAAGCTCCCGTAACACTGACTCACTCCCACATCCTAAGCTCCGCGTCTGCCCCCGCCCTGGACTGGAGTTTCGGTAATGCGAGATCACAGTGACTTTGCTCTCTGCGCTACAGTCTCTGTTGGACTTTGGACAACTGCTCGTGATCTCATCACTGGTGCATTCCTGCCCGGTAACTTGCTCCGACATGTCCTCTTACTAGAAGAAGCTGCAGGTGGAGTAGTATGTAGCGTAACAGGTGCTTTTTGCATTTATTTTTAGTTCGTTCATTCATTCATTTTTTTTCATTTTTATTTTAGCAATTTTTTTATTTTTTTTTTGTCTAATTTACATGGGGATGCAGTACCAAATATGGCCACAGACAGGAGAGGCGCCACTTTTGGAAAATGAGCAGGCTTAATCTGATATTAAGTTAATGCAGAATGTATAATTTATTTTATTTTTTTTTATTCTAGAATCCACATGCTTCTCAGCTGAAAGATCCCGCCATCAATCAAGTGATGAGTTTTTGCAAAGAGAGTCGTTACTTGGATCAGTGGGTGCCAGTGATAAACCTCCCCGAGCGATGATCGTCCTCGGACCTGTATAGGACACTTTCTGTTAGGAAAAAAAAATATAAAATAAAAATAACTTAAGATGTACAAAAAAAAGGACTTTACGGAACCGGCGCCTGCTCTGCCCAGAGGACGCTTCCACGTGTAAAGGCTTTGATGCTTCTGTGGACACGACTGGGCGGTCGCTGCCGATTGTGATTCCGCGGGAGAAAGGAGAATATTGTATTTAAATACGGAAGAGGAGAGACCGGTGTCTGCTGCGGCACCGGAGGGGACCGGATTTTAACAATTCAGGAAGAGTCGGGGATTTCCAGGACTGTGCGGACTCTTTGCTGCCGGGAGTAATTTATCTGTGATGTTATTTAATGGAGAAGAACTGTTAACACTTTAAAGTTATCGATTCTGAAAAGTTTTATTTATTTCCAGACTTATTTATGCAACTTTGTTACCTATTGTATGAATTCATTGAGTGGGTACTGAACACCAACTGGTTAATACAACCACATTTTACTATTTTATTACTGGTATTGAATAAAAATTTTTAAAAAAACCAAAGACTGTTCATCCTTTCATTCATCTCACAGCTAATGATTGGGATCAGGTTATAGGGCAGCAGTGTCAGTGCGCAATCCCACTGCGTTTGAACACTTTTAGGTCTTGTGCCCACATAGCTTTTTTTTTCCTGGTCTCTTTTTTTAATCAATAAAAGCAATGAAAAAGCATCCCAGCAAAGTCTATGGGAATCCTGACTTGCTGCGCCCATGTTGCTTCTTTTTTTTCCTTGCAGGTTTTTTTGCTGAAAAAAGAAGCAGCAAGTCAATTGTTTCTGCGTGGTGTGTGTGTTTTTTTTTTTTTTTTTTTAACCAATTAACTTCTATGGAATCGGTAAATGCAGGATAAAACACATGTAAAGCACACATTGCTTTTTTTACATCAATGGGGATCCCTGCAGCCATTTCTTCATCTTGCGGTCTTTACTGCGACACTTTGCTGCAGGGAACCCCGGTGACGTAGGTGCCCAGGTCTGTGAGGCGGTCCGTACCTCAGTAACCCAGGGTTACCATGGAAGTGATCGAATCCCTGAGATCGCATTACAAGGAACCGATCACCAGAGAGGTAAGTGATTCCTCTCCCTGCCTCCTGAATGCTGTGATCGCATTGATCACAGCATTCAGGGAGTTAAACTGTGGGAGCGGATTGGGCACTGCGCTGAGCAGAGAGCCGGATCTGAGCTGTAAGATCAGCCGGTGACCCTGCAGTGATCATGGGGGTACAGCCAGCGCCTGAGTCCCCCCATGATTTCCCAAAAAAAAAACATGGAAAACTGCATGTGAAAAAACACGCAAACGCATTTTTTTTTCTGCCAAAACATGTGCAGAATTTTTGCACATAAAAAAAAAATAAAAATAAAAAAAAAATTTGCACCCAACACTTAATCATAAGGCTGTGCCCACGTTGCATTTTTAAATACAGAAAAGGTTCTAAAACCCAAATGTTTTTTCAGTTAAAATTTGGGATTGTCACAAGGTCTGGCTATGAGGACTAAGCTTTCGTGTGGAGAGTGTCTGGGAGTACCACGACCCCTATCGATCTGCAGGTACTTAAGAGCACCTGCCAAAATCTGAAAATACTTCTTACTCAGGGTTGGTTCGTGACTTTTATTTAGGTTAGCTATATCTGATTGGTGGTGGACCAACACCCGGCTCACCCCATCCATCAACTGTTCTGATAAAGACGAGACGACTATACAGATCTTAGAGCTGTGAGGTTCCTCTCTGTGAGTGATCTGATAGGCCATCCATGTAAAATCCCTGAACAACCCCTGTAAAGGGAATCTGTCACCAGGTTTTTGCCACCTAATCTGAGTGCAGCATAATGTAAAGGCAGAGACCCTGATTCCAGTGATGTGTCACTTACTGGGCTGCTTAGTGTAGTTTTGATTAACTCAATGTTTCATCAGCAGTAGATTATCATTACAAGACTACTTGGCATGCTGCAAGTAGTCCAGTATATTCATGAGCTCTTTATAACTTAGATATGCAGCAGAGGAAACATTTGATTTTATCAAAATGACAGCAAACAGCTCAATAAGTGACACATGGCTGAAATCAGGGTCTCTGGTGACAGATTCCCTTTAAGAGGACATCCACACCAGATGATAAAACCACACTACAGTTTCAACCACAAAGTCCACACGTTTTCTGTTGTGTAACCTCTACTGTGAAAATCTACAACGTAACACCCTGTGGATTCAATACCGCACTTTGTGCCAATCCACACACGGGTGTTTTCCTGCAGAGTCTGGATTCCTTGGATGGAAAATCTGCAGCATTTCTGTGTGATCATGATATTGTGGAGATGTGGTGTTGTGCGTGTTGTTTTTTTATTTTGTGTGTGAATGGGGTTATAGAGGTCCATGTGCTTTTGTTGTCTTTTAACGAAAGCCTTGGAAATCAGGGCTGTGGAGTCGGTAAACCAAACCTTCGACTCCGACTCCTCAATTTCTCTTGCACCGGCTCCGACTCCTACATATATTGCTTATAGTTAGGTGAAATATTTATTGTAGTACATGAATATGTGTGAACATCAGACATTTAATAATTTTTATGATACAATAATCAAGATATTTAGATAGAACATAAAATATATTTATTGGATACAACTTTAGAACACAAATTGTAATGAATTGTAAATATGTAATACACTATGTAATATACAGTAGATTACATATATATCTTGTGTGTGTGTGTATATATATATATATATATATAATGTGTGTGTGTGTGTGTATAATTACATATTGTATTACATATTTACAATTAGTTTTGTGTTCTAAAGTTGTATTCTAATAAATATATTTTATGTTCTATCTAAATATCTTGATTATTGTATCATAAAAATAATTAAATGTCTGATGTTCACATTGTACTACAATACATTTTTCACTTAAATATAAGCATTATACTAAATGTTATCATTTAGTAAAATATTCAGCACATTCTGCATTGCACTACTGTCCCCAATTTATTATATATTTTCGGAGTCGGTGCATTTTATACCGACTCCACCAAAATGAGCTCCGACTCCGACTCCACAGCCCTGTGAAATCATTTATACAGTGTGTATGTGTATATATATACACCTTTTTTTTTAACATATTGGTATAATTTTTATATCTTTTAGCTGATTATTCTGCCATCTTGGGTCCCTACTACACCCCCCCCCCTTTGTGCTCCACCTCAGATGAACTGTCACTTGCCGGCCGCTGACAGCACCTGTCCATCCGCCTCTGTTCACACTGTCTCATGATTGCACAGATTCGCTTTTATCCATCTCGCTCCTCGTATCTCCAGGAATCCCAGTAATCCGCATTCCCTGTCACCCACCGTTTCCTTTCTTCCCACACACCATAAAGGCGGTCACCAAAGGAACTTTATGTATTTTAATGGACGTCTGGCCGGTGATTCCGTATCGTGTTTATTACCACCAATGCTGACCATTCAGCCGCACCCAGGACCCTGTGTTTCCTGGAAACCTGTGAGGCTAAGTTCGCACGGGGCATCTTTTGCGGCGTTTTTGATGTCACAAAGATGCACCAAAATGCATGCATTTCCTTCCCCCAGCAAAGTGTATGAGATTTTAATGTCCACACTGTGCATTTCTAGTTGCCTGCGTTTTTCAAGATGCAGCATGTCAATTCTTTTTGCATTTTTACCGCGCTTTTGATCCCTTGCGGTCAATAGATTTGACTTAAAAAACACACACCCCTGCGACAGTGCATGTAGTGCTGACATAGTCCACGGCGCTGCACAGTGATTTTCTATGCAGTCAGATTTGTGAGACACCAGTATGTACAAAAGAAATTGCAGCCATGTTTGTAAGATGGCCATATAGACCTACACTCCTGATACGTGAGCCGCCGCAGGACCGCGAGAGATAAAGAGGAACGCTACCATAACCATCCATGGGGGGGGGCGCTAAGGGGGCTGTATAGAGGGGAGACCCCCCCATCTCTGGAAGATCTGGACCCATGTACCATCATTGTATCATATATCCATCCAGCATTAGACGCCGTTTCTTTCCAGTTCCTTTATCTGTACTGGGCTATAGAGGGGGGGGGGGGCAGGCAATAAACCCTTGAACATTTATTAAAGGGATATTCCGTCTACATGGAATAGATAGGACCACTGATTGCCAGAACAGGGGACTTATCTGCCCCGGGTACAAAGCAATAGCAAGAGAAATGTCCTGCAGCACCTGGATGTGCACGTGTCCAAAAAGTGGCTCGTAGCCAATGAAGGGTGAATCTGGCCACAGTCTTGCAAACAGCAATCTGATAAATATCCCATATTAAGTGCAGAAGTGATCACTTTTGTAGAGTTCCCCTTTAATATTATGTCCCCTTTCTCTTTTGTGGTACCTGCAGCTCAGTAATGTACACGAGCGGCGCAGCTCCTGGTATAAACCCCTAAACTTTAGAGTCTACAGAAGATATGTGCGTATATGAGATCCTGCAGAAGGAATGTGGGCAATGGAGACACTGTGTTTATACTCAGATATATATATATATACTGTATATATATTATTTATAGTAATGACCTGTTATGTAAGAACCCCAGCTCGGTGGTAATATCCCTGCCCTACTGACATGCTTCCAATCCACGAGGCTCGGCCGCACCCCGCACTTGTGTAGGTGTCTGTATGTGACATTAGTCCTAGATTTCTCGACTCTGGCACGCCCAATGATTTATTTCTGTATTCACTATTCCTATGCAGAGACGTCATTGACAGACGTTATGGGCCTGGTGCTTGCAACCTGTGTCCCTATGACAACACTTCAGTGCAAGAATCCAAATCCTCCTGTATTATGAAGATGTGGACATCATTTAGACCAACCTAATGTGGCACAGTTACTAAAATTGGCATTTTTATAGCTACATATATATGTGTATATATTTTGTAATGCCATCTGGAAGAAATAGTTTGATTGGTAGTTAATTGTTCATGTGTGGTATTGCATGTTTATTCACTTCAATGGAATGGGGCTACAATACCTGGGTACAAGCCTTGGATATGGTGGTGCTGGGTCTGTACATTGTGGGTGAATGGCTGCCAGGCCACATGACCGCATGCAGCCCTTCCGATTTCTATGGCACGTAAGAAGACAGTCTAGTACACGACTATCTTCAGGTATCAATGGAGCTGCAGGATGCACAGGCAACCTGATGCTCGATATCAATGGAGCTGCAGGATGCACAGGCAACCTGATGCTCGATATCAATGGAGCGATGCATGGGCAAACCTGATGCTCGATATCAATGGAGCTGCAGGATGCACAGGCAACCTGATGCTCGATATCAATGGAGCTGCAGGATGCATGGGCAACCTGATGCTCGATATCAAAGGAGCTGCAGGATGCATGGGCAACCTGATGCTCGATATCAATGGAGCTGCAGGATGCACAGGCAACCTGATGCTCGATATCAATGTAGCTGCAGGATGCACGGGCAACCTGATGCTCTATATCAATGGAGCTGCAGGATGCATGGGCAACCTGATGCTCGATATCAATGGAGCTGCAGGATGCACAGGCAACCTGATGCTCGATATCAATGTAGCTGCAGGATGCACGGGCAACCTGATGCTCTATATCAATGGAGCTGCAGGATGCACGGGCAACCTGATGCTCGATATCAATGGAGCTGCAGGATGCATGGGCAACCTGATGCTCGATATCAATGTAGCTGCAGGATGCATGGGCAACCTGATGCTCGATATCAATGGAGCTGCAGGATGCATGGGCAACCTGATGCTCGATATCAATGGAGCTGCAGGATACACAGGCACATTTTGGTGGGTGATGGCAAAGTATCTTTTCCCTTAAAACAGGACGTATGCACTGGCCACTATAGTGTGTACTTGCTACTTTAAATTCTGGATGGTTTGACCTTTGATACGGGTAACACCCAGGGGTTTCCGTTGGTCTTTATGTGGAGTATTTGATTAATGGTATGATTTTCTTACCTGGTACATATTATCTCCAGCCCAAGGTGTATTATCTCATTTTCCCTTAAGGTACCGTCACACATAACGAGATCGCTAGCGAGATCGCAGCTGAGTCACGGTTTGGTGATGCAGTAGCGATCTCGTTATGTGTGACACTTACCAGCGATCAGGCCCCTGCTGTGAGATCGCTAGTCGTTGCAGAATGGTCCAGGCCATTTTCTTCAAAGGCGACGTCCTGCTGGGCAGGACACATCGCTGTGTGTGACACTGTGGGACAGGGTCACAGTGACTGCTGAGATCGCTATACAGGTCACTACTGCCACCTGTATAGTTCCTGCATCGCTGGTAAGATCTGACTGTGTGACATCTCACCTGCGACCTCCCAGCGACTTACCTGCGATCCCTATCAGGTCGCATCGTTTTCGGGATCGCAGGTAAGTCGCTATGTGTGAAGGTACCTTTAAGAACTGGGATCACTAATATGTTACCGATTCTACTTGATCTTTGTATAAACTGTGTAACAATTATCAGTGCTGCCACTTTCTAGTCCTGTTTTATGGTGCTTTTTCCGCACATAAATCGTTGGTGTGCTGCACTTAATAAAATATCTTTTGCACTTTATGACTCTTGTCCTCCAATTTTCATATCAACGGAGTTGCAGGACGCATGGTCAACCTGATGCTCAGCATCAACGTAGGCGCAGGATGCACAAGCAACCTGATCTTCGATATCAACAGAGCTGCAGGATGCATGGGCAACCTGATCCCCCAATATCAATGGAGCTCTGCAAAATGTATGGGCAACCTGATGTTCAGTATCAATAGAGCTGCAGGACACATGGACAACCTGATGTTCAGTATCAATAGAGCTGCAGGACACATGGACAACCTGATGCTCAGTATCAATGGAGCTGCAGGACGCATGGACAACCTGATGCTCAGTATCAATGGAGCTGCAGGACACATGGACAACCTGATGCTCAGTATCATTGGAGCTGCAGGACACATGGTCAACCTGATGGTCAATATCAATTTCAACTCTTAATGACCGTAGAGAACTAGAGAGGAACTGGAAACAAATCCCCTGTCCTGTTCCTTGATTGAGAATAGATGGCTGCCAGTCTCACTACTATAACAGACATAACTAATTGGAAAGCTGGAATACCCTTTTAATGGGGGACTGAGCTGCTGTACCAGGCACTGCCACCCAATACCCAACCCCACATTACATTATTACATGTTATGCCAGAGCAACAATGGCTCTTTTCCCTGGATAGTAGTGGGGGTCCCAGACTTTAGACCTTTTCTCTTTTAGAACATGGATATATCCAGGAGTCATCCATATATCTATGGCCAACTTTTACCAGAAAGAAATAACACTGGGATCCTGGTTTGCAGATCCCTTACCATTTCCAAGATCTCTGCATGCTGCCAGGCAGTGGTAACATTCTTTCTGACTGCACAGTCTTTAGTGTGTGTGTGTGTGTGTGTGTGTGTGTGTGTGTGTGTGTGTGTGTGTGTGTGTGTGTGTGTGTGTGTGTGTGTGTGTGTGTGTGTGTGTGTGTGTGTGTGTGTGTGTGTGTGTGTGTGTGTGTGTGTGTGTGTGTGTGTGTGTGTGTGTAGATTCGTTACAAAACAGCAAGAAATCCTGATGCCAGCCAGATCAATGAGAATCTTGAAGTGTAGTGCACACATTCAGAGTTTTCGCTTTGCAGATTTGCTGCAAAAAATAATCTGCAGCATGTCAATTGTGTGTTTTTGACTGCATTTTTCATTATTGAAAGCAATTAAAAAACGTATGCAAAAATGCAATGAACAACACATCCAAAATGCGCAGTTTTTGCAGCTGCGTTTTTCCTGCCAAGAGATCAGTAAATTGCGCAGAAACTTCTGCAATCAAATCTGCAACGTGCACATACAGCCTAAGGCTAGGTGCCCACGCTGCGGAAAATGCGCGGATTTTGCCACGGATTTCTCGCGGAAAAAACGCAGATTTCCCAAACATCTGCAGCTCAGGCACTTCCCAGCCATTTCTATGGCATTTTGGAAATGCTGTGCCCACGCTGCGGATTTTTCCGCAGCGGATTTCGTGCGGATTTTGAACCGTAAAAATCTGCAACATGTCAATTATTGTTGCGGATTTTCATCCGGATTTTGGCTTTAAAATTGGGAGGAAAAAAAAAAAATACGCACCAAATCCACACCTTTGAAAAGGTGCGGATTTTGCGGGAAAGCTGCGGATTTTGATGCAGAAAAATCCGCAGCTACATACTCCCGTGGACACATAGCCTTAGGCTATAATAGTTCTCACAGCTGAGCGTTTCTTACAGTTGTATCTATTCTAGGCAAAATAAATAATAAATTGTCATCAGCAGCAACAGCTCAATCCCTCTGGTCATGAGGGTTTGTTACAATGTATCATCTGCAGGATAGTCTGGAGTTTGGATACAATTGTAACAAACCCTCAGCTTTATAATAAGGATGGACTGAAGAAAGCAGCGGAATGTTATTATTGTTTATGTGCTGTGAAAAGAGAAGAAAACAACAAAATGACACAAACACGAGGAGGCGGCTGTATGGCTACAACATTGATGTATTTGCATGGTAAAGTTTTTACAGAGTCACAATCGAGAACCGTCCTGGTAGAACGAAAAACAAAACTGACAAATCACACAAGAACATTTCACCCGCGGTCCGGGCTAGACTCCACACCGGCGGGTCACAGCTCGTCACTTCAGCAAGAACAGATAAAAACAAAGATTTTTTTTTTTTATTACATTTTTTTTTTTTAATGTTAAAACGTATCACTGTGAATTGGGCACTGACAGACCGCGGGGGAGGATGAGGGAGGGAAAGCATCGGAGCCAAAATGAGGAAAAACATGGCCGCTGACCTCCCCTGCTCATAGGCTGTGTGTGGTATTACATCACTAGAGCTGAGCTTTATGAGTCACGATCCACAACAAAGGAGCTGTTTTGGATGAAAGCAGATGTCTTTTCTTCATTATGGCCGCTGACCTCCACAAACAGCGCCACCACTGCTCACAGGCTGTGTGTGGTATTACATCACTAGAGCTGAGCAGCATGAGCGACGATCCGCGGGCAGCAAAGGAGCTGTTTTGGATTAAAGCCGATGTCTTCTTTATTAAGGCAACTGACCTCCACAAACAGCGCCACCCCTGCTCACAGGCCGTGTGTGGTACTACATCACTAGAGCTGAGCAGCATGAGTCACAATCCGCGAGCAGCAGAGGAGCCATTTTGGATGAAAGCAGATGTCTTTTCTTCATTATGGCTGCTGACCTCCAGAAAATAGCGCCACCCCTGCTCACAGGCAGTGTGTGGTACTACATCAATTTTTTTTTATTTATTTATTTATTTTTTAGGAACAAAGCAGACATTTTCTTCATTATGGAAACCTTCTTTAAGACAATGGCTTATAAAAAGAAGACACAGGTAGCCAAAAAGAGCCAAAAAAAAAAAGTTACTCCCCCCCTTCCCTACCCAAGCACTTATGTTTGGGGCTAGAGCAGCAGACAGTCGGGAACACTTATAGGGCGTTATGGTGACGGTTTTCCAAAGCAACCAATCATATTCCATCTCATTTCTAGACACCAGTAATCTGATTGGTTGCTATGGACAACACAATAACTTTCAGCCAATGAAATGGCAGCCCCCCCCACCTCCATCCCCGCGAGTATCAGTGCCAGGTTCACTTTGTTAACGGTTTCCTAAACAAATCGAACCGACCCCTCGGCTGCCAGTCGAATCCACTGACACCCAAACAGGCAGATTAAAAAAAAAAATATAAAATAAAATATTTATTTTTTGTTGTTTTACAAATCCTGTTGAAAATGTGTCTAATTTTACTGTGAAACTGTCAGTTTAGAAAAATATAGATTACAAAAATAGCTGAAGAATAAAAAGAAAGGAAACGTCCTCTAGAGAAGATCCGGAGATTTATTTTATTAGATGATCTAAAAATATTTTCTAAACACAATGGAGGAGAAACCGCGATGTACGCCCCCCCGCCTCGCCCCCCTCCCGCCAAGATAGATTACCCCATTACCCACAATGCCATGCAGTACCACAGGTCCAAGAAGAAAACATAAGATAATCCACCACTCATCATCTCACAGGGTAAAGGAAACCATCAAACACAAGAATTAGAAAAATCACATTCAACAGTTTTTGGCGCAAATAATTTTTTTTTTTTTCCTCCCAAAATAGCAAAATATAGTGTTTTAGGTACAAGACGTGACGCACAGATGGCGGCCGGGGGAGGGAGGCGCTGCAGCAGCCGGACGCTGCGGTGTCGTCTGTACTGGCAGAACGCGGCTGGTCGTTGGCGCTGGATCGCTTAAGTCCATCCTTGCTAGCGTTGGAGGTAATGGTGGGTTCAGTCCGCCATGATGGCGCGGTACATTCCAGATCAGCGGGACTTGCATAATAGATGACAAAGGGGTTGTGCATTTTAGAAAAAAACTCATTCAAAAATAATAGTGGGGTCCCCCGTTTGGGACAAAGATCGTCTCTCTTTCTGGAGGAACGGTCCTGGCCTTTATCTCCCACTGATACAAATGAGTAATCGTGTAATACTTTGTGTCTCCACTGGGGGCGCTGCAGGGAAATCAAACACTCGCTACCAGACTTCCCTATAGATCACCAAGGAACAAGATGGGGTTTTGATGGAGCGGATAGCGCTGCAAGATTAGCGGTTTGGGGGGAGTGGGATCAGTAACCTGTAGTATCTCCTGGGGTCTCTTCCCCAATTAAAGAGCCCAATTCACAACGACATCCCTGAAATATCTCCCAATGCCGCGTCCCTGCTACAATCGGCCATTAGTGCAATCACGGCTTCCAGGGATGTTTACAAGACATAGCGCCCCCCACTGATTACACCAACATTATAGCAGCAGGTCTCACCCGTCGTCCTCATTTATTTGGCTTCATGTCACAAAATGTACATCTTATTATGGCCTAGAAAAGAAAACCCGAGCCACGGCCATCACTACTAGAGTACACCAACGTATAGATTAGGCAGGGAGGGATATGGCTTGTGTCCTACGGCAGAGAATAAGAGGCGCCACAGCCATGTGTATTATGTATCACAGCTGTCGTGGCGAAGGATCCCCTATATGGCGTCCCTCCAAGTCCCCAACCCTCTCGCGGCATCCCTCACAGCGCCCATCCCTCTCGCGGCATCCCTCACAGCGCCCATCCCTCTCAGCCCCCCCACATAGTGTCTGAGCCGCTACCCCTCTCTCTCCCCCAGCATCCTTCAGGAGCGCACCCCTCACGTTTGCCCCTGCGGCGTCCCTCAGAGCCCCCCCACGTCACTCAGAACATCCCACCTCCCGCCGCGTCCCTCAGAGCCCTCACCTCCCTCCGCGTCTCTCAGAGCCCCCCAGGTCCCTCTCGCCGCATCCCTCAAGAGCCCCCCCCACCTCCCCTACTGCCGCGTCCCTCAGAGCCCCCCGCATCCATCAGAGCCCCCACCACCCCTCCCGCTGCGTCCCTCAGAGCCCCACCTCCCCTCCCGCCGCATCCCTCAGAGCCCCACCTCCCCTCCAGTCACGTCCCTCAGAGCCCCACCTCCCCTACTGCCCTTCAGAGCCACCGTGTCCCTCCGAAACCCCTACCTCTCATCCCGCCGCGTCCCTCATAACTCCTCCTCCCACCCAATTCCTTTCCCTTGCTGCGTCCCTTAGGAAGTGAAGCAACGAGATGTTTATGGGTCAGCACTCCACGTGAGGGTCTTTGTCCCCATATTTTGGTCTGCTCTGCTAGTGATCATACAACCACCACCAGTATAACAATATAACATATCCATACTATATCTCAGAAGAACCTCGCAGCCGTCCTGTGCCCTGATCCACCACATCCTTATATAAGGATTGTATTTGCCCTATGGTCTGGCCAAACGGGCACAACATTAACGGCTTCCATGATCGGCTTTGATTGCCACCACTGCTGCCTTTACGAGTGACACGGCTTCTCCTGCTTTGTGCGAGTCCGTGGCTGCTGCAGAAAACCACGTGACGTGGGAAACGCTTAAACACAATCCATCATGGATTAAACACCAGTGCGAGTGATCGAGGTTCTGCAGGTGCCGGACTTCATACAGACTACGCTAACCCTCTCCATGAATACATATGCAATAATCACCACTATGGCACATTTGGAGTGTATTAGTATTAGAAACAACCTCCCCATCCCGTCTGCCCACCCATCCCCCACCCCCGGAGTGTCCTGTACAAAAAAATCCCAATTTTTGCTACATAATAAAATACTTAATCTTAATAACCGATTAAAATTACATACAAAGAAGGAGACTGCTAGTAAAAATATACCAGTATATTACTGAAGTCTCGTCACTACGGAGGAGGTTTCTACAGTTATGGCATTAATGTCAAAGCACCAGCTGTAACAGGTTTTGCGAGATCGTGGATGAGAAATAATAAAAAAAAACGTTCGCTGACAAAATGTAATTTTCGGCACAGTTTTCTTGACTGATTTTGGTGACTTAAAACCAGTGGTTCCATACAAAAAAAAAAAAAAAAAAAAAAGAAGAGGGGGAGAGGGGGTTCTTAAAAACTGCTGACAAGAGGTGTTATATGGGAACAGAGTGCAAAAAGGTCCTTTGGCTTAATGGTTTCAATACTTGGCTTTAAAAACACTGACGAGAAGGTGATGAGAAGGACTGAGACATCTCAGTGAGTAGGGGTGATACTGACCCCCATGGCGGGACCAAAACTATAGACAGGCGACTTACACACTAGACATTTTGGCCCAGGCTATATGGCAACTCAGCTGCTTGTGGTTGGAGCAGTGATGCTATTTTTCAGCCCATTCATTCACATGGAGCCACACGGCTCTGGAGTTGCCGGCTGTACGGCAGCTGACTGGCATTGATTTACAGCCTGGGCTTTAGGGATCTTTAACCGATGCTGTAACTGTGCACATTAATGAGCAGCAAGCTATGTCCATAACACAAAGCTGCAAATAGAGATCCTCCCGAATGGTGCGCAAAAAGGTGAGCACTGCAGAAAAGTGACGCAAAAAAAAAAAAAAAAAGAAGAGCATTCGATATCTTTGGTGACAAACAAAACTAAACAAAATCCGCCCACCCCAAATAAAACCTACTCCTTACTCTGCATGGCTCCTATTATGTACAGAGAGCCAAGAGGTGGTCGAGGAGTCCTAATGGGTCAGCGCCTGGATGGACTTTCTCCATTCGCCTGTGTGACGCTAGCACCATCTAATAAATAAGATTGGACAGGAGAGGGGGGGGGTCCCTGAATATGACGCCATACGACGTGTCTCCCTCTACACAAAAAAAGTTGCGTCCCAATTCCATAATACTTAAGAATAAAAAAAAAAAAGTTTAAACCCCACTTATAAAACGAGTGAACGGAGAACCTCTCAGTGAGTCTACAAGAAAGTCAGAAAAAATGAAAACACACACAGTTAACGGGTGCCTTAAAGTACCTCCGCACGGAGCAGGCGGCCATAGTGTGACCCAACCAATATAAAGCCTATCCGGATTTCGAAAAATGGCCGCCTGCTCTATGTGATTCAGTGGGTTCAAGTAATGGAAGAAGATGCTGGTTATTCTGGATTTAGAAGATGGAAATGGACCCAAGAAAAAAGAAATCGAGTTTATGGCAAAGGACCCCTAGTTGCTCTTCACCATTCACGTCCTGTGCAGAAAATGGAGGCAACTTTGGTCTCGATACGATTTCTCCTAAAAGATACTAAGACTGGATGAGTAGACGGTGCACATTATAAAAAAAATATATATACATAAAAAAAAAAAAATCAAAAAAAAAATCATGAAATAGAACCTAACAAATGCTGAAAAAGAAAAAAAAAAACAAACAAACCCGCCCCAGTCCCGTAATGTAAGAAGTGTTTGACATTTTTCCATGAAATCTAAAAAAAAACAAAAAAAAAAAAGATAATAAATCATTGGTTCAAAAGATTAAAGAAAATTACTTTTTTTCGTTTTTCTTTTTACAAAGAGACCAGAACCCCTTAGTATCATCGGAGCGGCGATCTGCTTGGTGCTGTACGTGAAGAGACAGTGGAGACGTTCACTACGGATACTACAATATGATACAAGGTTTCTTATCCTTGAAGGGGTTTTCGGAGGCCGGGATGCCCATCAGGAGGGGGTCGTTCTTGGCGTGTTCGTCACAGTAGCGCATGAGATCAGCCGACGCTTTGGAAACCTGGAAGGCGGAAAAAGAAAAATTACATTACTGGAGGCCAAGCTCAGGTCACTGGTGCTGCCCCTCGGTGGTCCGGAGGATGCCGGATTACTGGGCGGCCGCACACGGAGGGGAAAATGGATATTACCTTTATTCTTTCTATGGACGCCTCCACCTTCAGCTGCTGGACGGTTCTCCGGGCATGTGCTATGTTATTGGTGCTGGCCGTTTTGGTAGACATCTTTGGTGAAGTCTATGGAAGGACAAGAATAGAGCAAATAAATCATCAGACGATAAAGCTCAGAAGCGTCTGTACACATTGGTCACATAACACATATAGAAGATGGTATAGGATGAGCGTGCGCTAAGAACTGTGACCGCCATCAATGGGACCACCAGCTATCCCGCAAGGGGAGGTCGAGCCTGCTCCGGTCACAGAAAGGGTGCAACGCTAACCCATGTCCAACAATCCCGTAGTGCCATAGTCCGGCGCGATTTACAATGCAAGCCTATGGACGCCGGATGCGGCGTCCTGCGGCAAAAAACGCATCCGGCCACCGGATCCGTTTTTTTGCACTGCGCATGCTCAGTATCAAGCCGCATCCGTCAAAAAACGGACGGGCCGCATGGAAAAACATATGCAACGGATCCGTTTTTTTCGCCGCATCAGTTGCATAGGTTTTTGACCCGGATTGAGCCGCACTGCAAAAACCGGATGTGTGAAAGCAGCCTAAGGCAAAGTTTGTGATTTCTGTTGCCACGGTGCTTACAGGTCAAATGAAAATTAAGCAGAAAGCACAAGGGGCAAATTACCCAGAAGGGGCTGCGGACCCTACATTTTTGCAATGGCTGGAGGATCCAGACATCCCACCCTAATGATGTGAAGGGCTTTTCCGGCATCCCTCATCACTGTAGTATTATTTTCAGCCTTTTCTGCAGCTGACGTGGGTGACATTTGTGCCTGGTGGCTCCGGCTCTATATTATACCCCGCATTAATAAACAAAGCGGTTCCACCTGTTTGAGCAGCGGCACGTCACGACAGCCCGGGACACGCAGGTAAAGCTTTGTCAACAGCTTCAGATTAACCCCGTAATTGTGGCAGATCAGCCGACGCTCAGTGATGGGAGCCCAACGGGATGTGATTGGATAAGATCATACCCTGTATGGGAAAAATGCAGGAGGTATTGCGCCAACTGGGGTAAAGTGATGGCGCTCTGCTGGGATCTGGGCTTTGGTTGGTGGGACGCCCATTAGTGACCAACGACCACGAACATCCAACAAGGAGACATCAGACCGGTCCCAGCACTCTGACCCCAAACATTAAACTCGGCACAAATCTCTAATAATTCCCTTTTCTGATCAGGTAGATTTCTCGTAGCCGTGAACGAACCATTGCGGACAATTGACTGGTTTTTGGGCAGCTCGGGTTTGTATGGAAGATCCCCGGTACGTAGCGTACAGTAGGCCGCTCAGATGAGCGCCACACCTGCCGCTCCACAACTCGGGTCCGTGCCCGGCCCCAACATCAACAACCTGTTTACATCAGGGTCCGGGGCTATGACGGATCCAATCACAACACATCAGTCGTGACTCATCCTCCAGCCTAAAAAACAAAAGGCTCAGCCTTGTAAATAGCTGAGTGTGCGCAGCACGGGAGGTGCAGGTATGTGCTGCGAGAGCACCTGCCCATTGTATATTGAGGAATTCTGCAACGTGACGTGAACCAGAGAAAGTCTGGATTATTCACATAACTGAAGGATTATACTCCGAGGAAATAACACAGCGAATCTGACACAATGTAACGCCACACCTGCGAGCACGGGTTCTATATACCGTCATGGAGGACACTGCAGGGTGTACAGATATTAGATGAGCGGCCCTGGGTAGGCTGCAATATCCAGTGGTACCTAGAGGCGAGCAAATATATTCACGCTGCGCTTGTCCGACATGGCAGCCTTCACCTCTGTGGCCGGCATCCTCGGACTGCGCGCTGGCACTTAGCAGGCCTATGCAAGGTCCTGACGTCTGCAGGCAATGATTGCTTAGGTCTGGACTTCCAAGACCAAACCCCCCCCAAACAAAGTAGGGTGCAAAAAAATTTAAATATAAAAATAAATAAATAAATCCCTACCTCTCATGACTGGGGGTTGTGTTACATTGATGCCATTTTCCACACTTCCCCATTTATGCACTTTAAATGTGTCCACGGGACAAGCTACCCACGGATATATCCGCAGGTTTCCCGCAGCTGCTCCTCGGAATCCATATCCATAGCTGCGGGATTCCAGCGAAATATCTGCGGTAAACCTGCGGACATTCGTGCGACTTATCTGCGGAAGTCCCGGCCTCTATCTCCATAGTGGAGGGCCGGGAGTTCCACAGGTGTTTCTGCATGGCTATGTGCCCACAGGACAATGCACCTGTGGATTTTGCCGCGGAAAACCTGCAAATTTATCTGGATTTTCTAGATAAATCCGCAGGTATTAGCAAGTACAGACACTCCCCATGTTATCCTATGGGACATGGGGTATGCTGTGTCCATGCTGGGGTATGCTGTGTCCATGCTGCGGTATGTGCGGCTGTGGAACATACTGCGGATGTCCCGACTCCACTATGGAGATAGAGGCTGGATTCCGCAGGTAAGTCGCACGAATGTCTGCAGGTTTACCGCAGATATTTCGCTGGAATCCCGCAGCAACAGATAGCTGCGTATTCTGGGGAGCTTCTGCGAGAAACCTGCGGACATACCCACTGATATATTATTATTATTATTTATTTATAGAGCACCATTAATTCCATGGTGCTGTACATGAGAAGGGGGTTACATACAAAATACATATACAAGTTACAGTAGACAGACTAGTACAGAGGGAAGAGGGCCCTGCCCTTGCGGGCTGACATTCTATGGGATTATGGGGAGGAGACAATAGGTGGGGTGTAGGTCAGGCGGCAGCTCCGCACGGTGGTCAGGCGGCAGCTCCGCACGGTGGTCGGGCGGCAGCGAGTTCATTGTAGATTGTAGGCATTTCTGAACAGGTGCGTTTTCAGGTTCCGTTTGAAGTTTGCAAGGGTAGGGGATAGTCTGACGTGTTGAGGCAGCGAGTTCCAGGAGACTGGGGATGCTCGGGAGAAGTCTTTGAGTCGGTTGCGTGAGGAGCGAATGAGAGAGGAGGAGAGAAGGAGATCTTGGGAGGACCGGAGGTGACGTGTTGGAGTGTAGTGGGAGAGTAGTTCGGAGATATACGGAGGGGAAAGATTATGCACAGCTTTGTAGGTCAGTGTTAGTATTTTGTATTGGATACGGTGGAAGATTGGAAGCCAGTGGAGGAACATGCAGAGGGGAGAAGCGGGGTGGTATTGAGGAGAGAGGTGGATCAGTCGGGCAGCAGAATTAAGGATGGACTGGAGAGGGGCGAGCGTGTTGGCAGGGAGGCCACAGAGGAGGATGTTACAGTAGTCGAGGCGGGAGATTATGAGGGCATGAACTAGCATTTTAGTAGATTGCAAATTGAGGAAAGGGCGGATTCTGGAAATATTTTTGAGTTGAAGACGGCAGGAGGTGGTGAGGGATTGGATGTGTGGTATATATCCGCTTGTACATAGTGCCGTGGGCACAAAGCCTTATTGACATGCAGTTACGTGCAGCTGCGGAACATCCGCAGCATGTTCCTCAGCCGCACATACCACAGCATGGACACAGCACTCCCCATGTCCCATAGGTTAACATGGGGAGTGTCTACTTTCTAAAACCTGCGGCAATCCAGATAAATCCACAGGTTTTCCACGGCAAAATCTGCGGGTACATTGCCTTAGGCTATGTGCCCATAGGACTCTGCACCCGCGGATATATCTGCGGGTATGTACGCAGGTTTCCCGCAGCAGCTCCCTGGAATCCGCAGCTATCCATAGCTGTGGGATTCCAGTGAAATAGATGCGGGAAACCTGCGGACATTCGTGCGACTTACCTGCAGAAGTCCCGGCCTCTATCTCCATACTGGAGAAGCGAGAATTCCGCAGGAATAATTGACATGCAGTTACGGGACATCCGCAGCATATTCCGCAGCGGCACATTCCACAGCATGGACACAGCACTCCCCATGTCCCATAGGATAACATGGGGAGTGTCTGTACTTGCCAAAACCTGTGGATTTATCTGGAAAATCCAGATAAATACGCAGGTTTTCCGCAGCAAATTCCGCGGGCACATTGTCCCGTGGGCACATAGCCTTAGTGACAGCTGGCGCCATGCCCCGGCATGAGATGGACATACTGGGGTCACACATGCTCGCCAGTGACAATTCTGCAAAACAGTGAAAGCCTCGGCCCCTCCACAGACTCCGATCCCTCCTGCGTTTCCTGTTGTGCAATTATTTAAATGCCCTGTAGGATCCGGCGGACGGGAAAAGTCAGTGAAGTTTGCAGGTTGCAGGAAGCGGTGTGGGCAGACGGCCAAGTTTCTTACAGTCGCTCACAGTCCCTGGGCTGAGAAGTTGGTCCAGACAAGTTAGAAAGCAATAAAAGCCACGGGCACTGGGGTCGAGGGGGCAAACGAGGTCAATTATTGTACAAGTCGGATTTTACTGGTTAGAGAAAGTTTATAGAAAGTATGACGTTAATACGGGGGGCGGGGGTCTCCGGGAACATAGTCCTTCTAGGTGCCAAACTGAGGGGCGCCAAGAACAAAGCGCGGCATTGTCTTGTGTTTGAGCTTTTTTTATTTATATAAACAGAACCCCAAATCTCCTTCAGTCAGATGTAAATGACACAATGTAGCCGCCAAGAGCCACCACTTGTGGCGCTCACATGTGCCAGGATTGTCTTGTAACCGCCATATTAAGTTACTCATTATTGCATTGGTAAAGGGTTAATCCCATTATTTAATGGTATCACTTATCCAATGGGGGGGGCTCATCATTCAGGGGTCCAACCGCAGTAACCCCAGGGATCCAGAGAATACATGCCCTGCTGGATTGGTGTCTGTGAACGTGCTTTGTTCTGATGGGGCATTTCAGAGACCCCATTCTCCTGATTTACGGAGGTCCCAGCATTCAGAACAGTTCTGATACCCAAATCATCACCGATCCTTTGGAAAAGTGATAACGTTTTCCCAACATTTAAGCACTCCTATAGCCACAGGTTGTGTGCGATGTTACAATCCATCCGCATTCTATTCTGCAATACCAGACATGACCCACAGAGAGGGGTGGCGCTGTTTTTTTGGAAGAAGTTCTTTTTCTCTAAACCTGCACAATATTTATTCTCAAAATGCAAAATTATCACTTATCTAAAGGATCGGTGACGATTTAGGGATTGGTGGGAGCCCGGCCGTTCTAGAGAACTGGGATCCTGTACATTCCCTTTAACTTTCCCTATACAGGAGAGACGTCCGTTAACGAGGGCCCCCCCCCCCCCCCCCAAAGTGGGACGTACTGGAATTTTAGGGGTTTTACTGGACTCAACTGATGTTCAGAGTTCACCGATATAAAAATCTCAGCAGAGAGAAAACCCCGTGTCTTCTCCCCTCCCCTCCCCCGCTCACACACAGCAGCTTGCGTTTCAGTGTGACAGGAGCAGCGATTCTTTCCTGCAGTTTCATCATTTCTCGTGCCCGGTGACTTTACACGGGATCTTTACCCCACATTCACCAAACTCAGCTGATCAGAGTGTAATCAGCCAATAAAACTACGCCCACTCCCCCTACCACACCTGGGATGGCTGATAACAGAGAACAATAGATGGCAATCAAAGGCAGGATAGACTTGATTGCGGATCCCTCCTTTTGCTTGATTCGTGGTCCCCAAGTAACTAGATGCGCTTTGGGGGTCTTCACAATTCAGGGTCTGCTCAAAGGGGTGGTCTATGTTCTGTCTATGGATGGGAGACTCATTGCCAGAGTGAACAAAAAGTTTCTTAATTCTTGAAAAATGGATGAAGCGGAGCAGCGAGCCGGCGACTTCTACAGCAAGCCTGTGCCCACAGATCTATGGGGTCTTCTGAGTCTGTCCCACCCTTCATATATGGAAGATACAAAAGCTTTCAGGCCGAGTCCATGCTGCAGAGCCGCGAGTCTCGGGAGCGATTGCACCCTATAAAGGGGCGATATCCGCAGAATTAGGCTATGTGCGCGCGCTGCGTTTTTTGGGTGCAGTTTTGGTCTCAAAACTGCATGAATTTCCTTCCCCAGAAAAGTCAACGAGATTTTATTTTGCAGGGTTTTTTGGCTGAGTCTTTGTGGTGACCACCGCAGCATGTCAATTCTTTTTGCATTTTTCACCCATTGAATGCATTGGACAAAAACGCATAAAAAAAAACGCATCAAAAACGCATCATAAAAATGCACAAAAACGCATGCTTTTTTGAGGTTTTTCCTGTGGATACTTTTTTTGGGGCCAAAAACGCTGAATCTTTGCGGTCAGAAAAAAACGCAGCGTACGCACGTAGCCTTAATTTTCCACTAGACTTTTTGCATATCGGCAGCACCTGACTCCCCCGGATTAGAATCCTATTCTGCAGGATATATATCCGCTGGCGCGATCGCCGAGGGGGATACGTGTCGCGGTCTCTGACGTCCTCCGGGACAATATACCGCAGACTGGACGACAGCATGCGCCCTGTAATCAGGTTATACAACCCCGACCTATAAAAGCCGTGACCTACTCCACAGCAACTCCACAAATCCACCTACAGCCGGCGCCTGCGTAATACGTTAACCCCTTCTCGGTCCACATAAGGCTGCAGAGGCAAGGAGGAAGATCGTGAATGTTCCGGCACTGATAACGGACATGCCAGGCGGGTACGGGTGGGATTATGTGCGCTGATGACCGGGTGCAGGAAGGGTGGTCTCATACTTATCTGTATATAGTGTGCACTGTGGGACGATAAAATAGGAAGGTGTCAAGATGCAGGTTTTTATCTTAAAGGGCCAGTAATCATTAGCCAGTGTGGGTGATGCGGCACTGATCTAGAGGCCACCCAGGATGTGACAGGTCTTTCCTTTTCATATTAAGGTCAAGATTTGCCCAGAGAATATGGAAGATTGCAGATAAGGGAGTCACTTATTGCATATAGGTGAGAAGCAGTAGGGCACGGTGGGGGGGACACAGTGTGGGAGGGGGGGGAGGGACACAGTGTGGGGGGGCGGGAGGGACACTGTGGGGGTGGGACACACAGTGTGGTGGGGGGAGGGGACACTGTGGGACACACAGTGTGGGGGGTGGGGACACAGTGTGGTGGGGGGAGGGGACACAGTGGGGGGGGAGGGGACAGTGTGGGGGGGTGGGGGACACAGTGTGGGGGGGTGGGGGACACAGTGTGGGGGGTGGACACAGTGTGGGGGGTGGACACAGTGTGGGGGGTGGACACAGTGTGGGGGGGGGACACAGTGTGGGGGGGGGACACAGTGTGGGGTGGGGGACACAGTGTGGGGGGTGGGGGACACAGTGTGGGGGGTGGGGGACACAGTGTGGGGGGTGGGGGACACAGTGTGGGGGGTGGGGGACACAGTGTGGGGGGTGGGGGACACAGTGTGGGGGGTGGGGGACACAGTGTGGGGGGTGGGGGACACAGTGTGGGGGGTGGGGGACACAGTGTGGGGGGTGGGGGACACAGTGTGGGGGGTGGGGGACACAGTGTGGGGGGTGGGGGACACAGTGTGGGGGGGTGGGGGACACAGTGTGGGGGGTGGGGGACACAGTGTGGGGGGTGGGGGGACACAGTGTGGGGGTGGGGGACACAGTGTGGGGGGGACACAGTGTGGGGGGGGACACAGTGGGGGGGGGACACAGTGGGGGGGGGGACACAGTGGGGGGGACACAGTGGGGG